>NW_022196906.1:37686950-37689207 GCF_008632895.1 Mastomys coucha | reverse complement strand
AGAGGGCCAGCAAGGTTCCTTAGCATGTGAAGGTACTTGCTGCCCCCACCTTAGATTGATCTTAGATTGATCCCCAGGACCCACTTGGTAGAAGGAGAGAACCAACTCTTGCAAGTTTGCAAGTCGTCCTATTCTCTCCCCGTGAACTACATGGCATATGTCTCCTACCCCCCCAAATAAAATTTTTTAAAAAATCTTAAAACAAAACAAAACAAAAAGCACCTACAGACTAGTAACATACTACAGACACAGACATGGATGTGAGACTTAAGACATCACTGACAAACTTTGCCTCCCTACTCTACAATCAGTCCTCTTTGTAGCTCAACTTCCTCACCTGTGAAATGGTACCTGAGTTTGGTATGCCACAATGGTGACAAAGGTGCAATTCTGTCTTCACCTTGAAGGTCCCAATGTGCCCTTCCTCCAGCATCAGCATCTCTGGCCGTGTATACAGCAGGTGCTCAGGAGATGCAGACTGTCAGTGTCAGGCTGTGGTCATCATTGACTCCAGCAGACAACAGCCAGCTGATACCCATTCCTGAAGACCCCTCCTGTTCCTGCTCCACTATCCTCATGTTTTGTGGCCTATAATGTGTGAGGCATATACAAGACTGTGAGGACCTTCAAGGGTGTGGAGGACCAGTGAGTGCTCAGAGCTCTGCTCTCACAGGGCTGCATGAGTTATAAAAGTAGCTGAATGCTCAGAGTCTACGCTCTGAGTCTTTGTTTCTGCACCTGACACTTGGAGAGTGGTTCGGTACCTCTAGCACAGGGTCCTGGGGAGAACTAAAGGGATCATTAATGAGAGGAGCTTTGTGTTGCTGGGACCCACAGGTGCTATTATGGTAGGAGTCAAGGGAGCTCTGTTTTACTATTAGTTCCACTGATACAATGTAGCTTGTAAGGTGGCTCCCATAAAGGTCAAAGTGGTACATGGGATCACCAGGTATTTGTGATCCTAGGATAACCACTGATTATTTTCTGTCTTCTTTAGTTAAGAGGCCTCAATAAGATGGCAAAGGCAAGTTCATAAGGATTGGGTGGGTGCACCAGCAGAGTTCTGATCCCCAGATACTCCCTGGAGCCAGCATAAAATAGGCAAGACCTTCGCCATTGCTGCTGCCCACTGGAAGGGTGGCCTAGCTTTGCTGCTTAGCTCCACTACCCTCCCATTCCCTAGTAGCTTGTACTGATGCAAGAGCTGGGTTCATCTTCCCAGAACCTGGTCTTTGTTTGGGATTTCTTTCCAACAAATGCCATCTTTCCTAAACAACACAAAACAAAAGCTAACAACAAAAATTAAACAAGCTCTATATGGACAGGAATACTAACATCCTCCCCAGATTTTTTTCTAGATGTAGACATTGACTTTTGGAGAGATGAAGTGACTTACTCAAAGGGACTGTTCCAGCATACCTACCCCTCTTCCAAAAGGTCTCAATTTGTAGACCAGGATGGCTTCAAACTCATGGCAATCCTCCTGCCTTAGCCTTGCCAAAGTTCTAGGACAATGAGTGTGAGCTACTATGCCCAGCTAGACTCTGATCTCTTTACCACTAGGGTTTTCTGTAGATACCCAACTGTCTTTCCTTATCTGTTTCTTGTTTCCTCATGAGTCTGTCTCCTTCTTGTCCCTCCAGGACTGCCCTTCTGCCCACCAGAGCCACTACAGTGCAGCTGGCCCCTGCTATAATAGCCCAGGGTGACAAAGGTGGGGCTTTGGGGACCTCTCTTATTTGACCCTGACCCCTGGGGTTCTGGAGTAGACATGGTTGGAAAGACACATGCTGGGGTACCAGGGAGGGAATGTCAGACTTGATTTCCATGACATGGAATATTGTGCTGCCAGGGGGCCCTGGTGTCACACTGCATTAAATGGCACTGTGGGCCTTCTCCCTCCAGCCAGGAGATCAGCTGGTCATCCTTTCCCTTGTCCCGTTCAATCCTGTTCAAGAGTGCTCAGTGGCACTCTCGACCCCGGGGAGACAGTTAAGGCCACTTAATAGCAGCAGAGTGCCCAACTTGGGGACATCTTGATCCCTCAACGGACTTATCTGGCTTCTCAGGGAGCAGGCTATCACTTTGTGGTTGGTGGAGAGCTCAGGGCTTAGGGACTTGATCCTTCTCCCGATGGGCTCATCTCACAGATGCTGTCCAATGGAACGGTGGTTGAAAAGTGGGTGAGAGCACTAGTTAGTTCATATTGTTGTTCGTCCTAAGGGGCTGCAAACCCCTCAGCTCCATTGATCCTTTC
>NW_022196906.1:37683857-37686565 GCF_008632895.1 Mastomys coucha | reverse complement strand
ATAAAAAAAAAAAAGAATTCACTCCTAGAAGTTATAAACCAAGTATAGTAAATGTACATATATATATAGTTATTGCTGAATTATATATATATATGATAATTTTTATTAACTATCAATATCAGCAACAATAAAATTCAATGGAATTTTGGAAAAAAAAAAAAAAGAAAAGTGGGTGAGAGCTTTAGGCTCTCCTGGCTAAAGAGGAGACTGCCCGTGTCCCTTGTGACACACTCTGCCTCATTCACCTGCAGTCCGTCTGTATCTCCCTATCTCCTATGCAGTGTTAGGTGGGAATAGCAGGGTGAGATGAGAGATTGATTCACAGATACACAGAGCCACACACAGGGATAAAAACCATTGGGTGTGATAGTTGTGTCATGGCTTTGAGAGGCTGGCAACAGGAGGGGAAGCATGAGGAGTGGGGGCAAATAGCTTTTGCTGTCATCTGATAGCTGTGCGCACCTTCCTTATGGGGTCTTCCCACCTGCCCGACAAGGACCCCAGATGCCATCACTGTCACCAACAAGTTTCCAGTGCCCATGTGTCTCCAATCTGACCTCCCCTACCACTACTGAACCTACCAGGGTGCCTAAACTCCGAACCGTCCAAGCCTTTCATGGCTTCCAATTCCCCACTAGGTCCCCACCACTGACAGTCTATCATCTTAGCCTGTGAGCATAGCACCGAGGCCCATATGGGTCAAGTTCAGCCTTGTTCTCTGCACCTCCCTTCCCTCCCCCACACCCTCATGTCCGGGTCATGGACCCAGCAACCTCAGACACAGTTTTGGCCTGAGCTGACACCGCTGATGGTAACCTGTTTGCACTTGGAAAGTCCTACCATGCTTCATGCTTCATCTCTCAAGATATACCCCCTCCGTGAAACCTCCGCTGGTCTCTGAGCCCAGTGAGCTTGCCACACAATTGGTCACAGCTGTGTTTCCATGTTCACAATTATTCATAGTGCTTTGGATGCTTGATGTTTCTCTCAGACTCCTGACAGGGAGCCACTGAGCGTTGAGACAATATCTTAATCACCCGTACCCTCACCAGCAGCTCCGTGCCCTGCCAGCATGACGGAAACCGTTGAATTAACACACTCATTAAAGACTAGGGACATCGGAGACATGCTTCAGAAATCATTTCTTGTCCCCTGTTCCTACCCCTAGCCTCTGTGTGATATGGAATTTGGGGTTCAGACCATAGAGCCCAGATGCCCCAGAGGTATTTGGAAACTGATACTGACCTCCCAGCAGGAGGATGGGGTCTCCAGAGAACTCCCTCCTAGTGCTGGGCTCTGTCCTCATCTCTCTGTGACATCCCTGGATAGCACTCTGCCCAGGTTGCTGGCATTCAGAACTAAAGCCAGCCTCAAAGTCCAACCCACAAGCCCCAGCCTGGAGCTTCACTGATGATGACATCATCAGCCTCGGCCAGCACCAAACTAGGTCAGGGCTTGCTGGCAGGGGCAGCTAGTGCTGACTGCCCAGCATGCTGGCCACGTAGTTGCAGTTTTTGATGGTGACAGCTGGAGCCTGCTACAGTGGGGCATAGTAGTGAAGGGGAGGGTGGTGCAGGGTGGGGCAGAAGGCCCAATGCTACGGCCAGGAAGGCTAAGAGGCTTCTCTAGTTCAGTGCTTGTGAGCTGTGTACTCAGCTATTCAGTGTGTGTGTGTGTGTGTGTGTGTGTGTATGTGTGTGTGTGTGTGTGTGTATTTGTGTGTATGTGTATGGACATGCTGGTGCTCATGCACATGTGTGTGTGTATGTGTGTGTGAGTGTGTATATTTGTGTGTATGTGTATGGACATGCTGGTGCTCATGCACATGTGTGTGTGTGCATGCATGTGGAGGCCAGAGATATCTTTCTTTATCACTCTCTGAGACCTTATTCTTTGAGACGAGTCTCTCACTGATTTGACAGGATTGATTGGTCAGTGAGCTCCAGTCATACTTTCTCTGCCTCCCCCAACCCATCTTCTAGGGTTCCAGATGCTCATTCCCATGCCTGACTTTTATATGGGCTCTCGGGATCTGAATTCAGGTCCTCATGCTTGTGTGGCAGAAGCTTTACTGACAACCATCTCCCCAGGCATCATCTTTTTCTCTTTGTTTCATAAAACAATGCCTCTCTACATAGACCTGGCTGCCCTGGAACTCACTACATGAGTAGCTGGCCTCAAGCTTACAGAGATGTGCCTGCCTCTGCCTCCCCAGTGCTTGGATAAAAGGTGTGCAGCACCACAACTGGCATAGCAGTTGGTTGCCTTCAAGGCACTGGGGTAGGAAGAAGAGATCTTCGTCTAGAGATGGAGCCTGAGGCATAGCCAACCATACTAACACAAACCAAAGTGACTCCAGGGAGTAACTGGATGCTCTGGATACCCCAGCATAGGAACATTGGAGACTCTATGGAGGTCAGAGGACTACATGTCCTGAGGGCCAGGTGCTTGTATAAACTCAACAGCCAGCTTTGGAGCCTATTTCTGCTCACCAGCATCCATGTAGAGTGTGTACACTTGACACTACCTCTACATCAGTCTTAAAGGCATCTTACTATTTCACTGCTGCTTTTGTGGTCCCAGTGTCATACCTAGTGATAACCAAGCCCCCTGGCTTCACGTTAGGGATCAGACCCAGGCCCTTAGGCTTTCTAGGCAGGAGTTCTACCCAGTCTTCAATCATCATCTCTGCTCTGTTCCTCCCTCCC
>NW_022196906.1:37671427-37683821 GCF_008632895.1 Mastomys coucha | reverse complement strand
CCTTCCCCTCCTGGTCTTCCCTGTCTTGGTCTTCTTAGGCCACTCTGAAGCCCTGTCTAACCTTGATCTGATGGTCTCCCTCCTAAGCCTTCTGAGTGTTGCACCAGCTATAGTTATCTTGGGGCTTCAAGCTTCTACTCTTACTCATTTGCAACCCCATTCTCCACATGACAGTGAAGCTAATCTTGTTTTCAATATACATTTTATTCCTAACAGATAATGCATGCCCTTGGCACAGAGTTGAATGATTAGAAGCAACAAATCAACAGAAATCAGACTGTGCCTCTCTGTTGGATGATACCTACCCACCTACTTGGAGTAAAGCCCAGACTCCCTGCCGGGCCTTCAGATCCCTCCCTGACCTGGAGTCAATCTGCCTCTGGCCTCTGTGACCCACAACAGCCCTCCCAGTACAATGTGCCTCTCAGTGAGGCCCTGTATTTACAGTTGCTTCTGTTTGGGATGCTTTTCCCAGACTTCTCCAGAGCTGTTTCCTGTCAATCAGACGGATCCAGCTTAATGTCATACTAGCTATTTTTTCTGATGCTCTGACAAGATTCCTGAAAGAAGCAACTGAAAGGAAGGATCAGTCATTTTGGCTCACAGTTTCTGGGGGATTTTAGTCCATCAGGGCATAGGATACATAAGTTGAGTCGGTCCATAGCGGCGGCGGCAGTATATAGTGGAGATGCCCCATCTCTTGGTGGACTGGAAACTGAAGACTAGGAACCAGGGGTGAGTGTAATCTTCAAAGCTTGACCCTAGTAACCTGCTTCTTCCAGGTAGGCATCACCTGCTAAAGGCTCTGTAGCCTTCAAAATGGTTCTGCAAGCTAGGAAAGGAGCATTTAAAACAGCTCAGATTCTCTTCCTACTGGGGGTGTATTATTGTATGCTCCTGGCAGCACCATGTATGGATGAGAATTCCTGTTCTGCCACAGCCTCCATTAGAATCAACATAGTCAGTCTTTTTAGTTTTAGTGATTCTAATAACTGTGTCACGGTCCCTCATTATGATTTTAATTTGCAGTCCCCTGGTGACTAATAATGCTAAGATCTTTTCATGTTCTTTTTTGTTTTTTGGAGTCTTTTTTTTTTTTTGCCATATAGCTTCTTTGGTGAGCTGTTCAAATATTTTGTGTCTTCCGTTTTAATTGGGTTATTTTCTTACCATTGAGTGCTTGTTTATGTTCTGAACACAAGTCCTTTATCAGCTTTGTGATTTGCAAACTGTTTCCTTCCAGTGTCTGGTCGTCTTTTTATTCTCTTCACAGTGTGTCTTTCCAATTCCAGAAATTCTAAATTTTCTTGAGACCTAACTGACCACTTTCTTCTTTCATGATTATGTCCTTGGTGTAATAGCCAAGAAATCTTTGCCTAATCCATTGGTCGTGAATGTTTTCCCCTAGAAACTGTGTGATCTTACATTGAAGCTTGCTGTGCATTTTGAGCTGGTTTGTTGCTTTTCATCTGGTTCTCAAAATAATTTTGTATTTTGAGTGTATGGTTTGCAATATGGATAGGTGTCCTCCCCACTCTTTTAAACCTATAAAAAACAGCAGCTGACCAGACATGGGCGTCCTGTTCTATTTATTCTGTTTGGTGACCTATTTGTTTTTCTTGGTACTAGAACCACAATATCACAACACCTGTGGCTTTATGATAAGCCTTAAATCAGATCATGAGAGTTCTTCAGTTTTATTCATTTTCAAACTTCTTGGTTTGTCTAAAGCTATTGTATTTCCAAATAAATCCTAGAATATGCATGATGATTTTGATTTAAAAAAAAAAACAAAAGACTGCTAGTATTCAATCAGGATTGCATTGAATTGATTGATCAATGTGGATAGAATTGATGTCATAGTAATAATGACCATTTTGTTCATTGACACTATCTCCAAGTTATTTATGTTTTCTTCCATTTCTTTTAGCCATATTTGTAGCTCTTGCTGCATCCTTCTTGTATACCATGGGTCAGATTTATGCCTAATTAATATTTCATACATTGCAAAATATATTATTTTTTAAGGTTTAAGTTTCCAACTGGTTGATGATAAAATTCATTTGATTTCTGTATTCTCAGCTTGTAGCCCATAACCTTATTGGGCTTGCTTATTCATTTTGTAGATTCTATTAGATTCTGTGTGTAGATGACTCTCTCATCTATGAATAAATATGAGTTTACTCCATGTTTCCTACTCTCAATTACCTTTCTTTCCCTTTTTCTTGCTTTATTGCATTGGTTTGAACTTCCAGGGACAATATCGGACAGAGGTGAGGAGAGCAGAGATTCTTGCCTTATTTCTGATCATAGGTGAAGAACAGTCAGAATTTTATCATTAAATATAATGTTGTTAGTAATGGCACTGCATCTGAGCTAAACCCTTGGTCCTGGATGTTATCTTAATCTTTACAAGAATATTACAATATGCTGGGTGTAGTGTTCCATAACTGTAATCCAAGTACCTAGGAGACTGAGGCAGGAGGATTATTTCTTGAGGTTAGGCTGGACTACATAGGAAAGTGCTATCTCAAACAGACAAATAAAAAAAAAACATAAAGAATACTGTGACATAATGTTCTCATTTTATACCTGTGAAAACTGAGGCCTAGAGAAATGAAGCAAACCTCTCAGTACTTCATAATCTAGTAGGTGGGTTAAGAACATGATGTAATTCCTATATAAGTTTCTCTTTGTGTGTGTATGTATGTGTTTTAGTTCAGGTTTTATTGCTGTGAAAAGACACCATGACCAAGACAACTCTTATAAAGGAAAACATTTAATTGAGGCTGACTTACAGTTTCAGAGGTTTAGTCCATCATCATCATAGAGGGAAGCATGGCAGACTGTAGGCAGACATGGTGCTGGAGGAGTTGGAAGTTCAACATCTTGATCTGAAGGCAGACAAAAGAAGACTCTCTTTTGCAGGCAGCCAGGAGGAGATTATCTTATGCACTGGGTAAAACTTGAATTTATATATGAGACCTCAAAGCCCACCCCCATAGTGACATACTTCCTCCAACAAGGCCACACCTACTCCAACAAGGCCACACCTACTCCAAGGCCACACCCACTCCAACAAAGCCACACCTATATTAACAAGGCCACATCCATGCCAATGAGGTCATACCCACTCCAACAAGACCACACCTCCAAATAGGAGCCATTTCCTATGGCCAAGCATTGATGCACATGAATCTATGGGGGCCAAACCTATTCAAACCACCACAGTGTATAAACATGCTCATGTGTGCACATGTGTGCTCCTGCATGCGGAGGTCAAATGTTGACTTCAGATGTCTTCCTCTATTGCTCTGTTGAGACAGAGTCTCTCACTGAAACTGAAGCTCACCAATTCAGTCAGATGAGCTCCTCTGGCTCTGAGGTTACAAATGCATGCTGTAATGCTAGCTTTGACTGGGGTGCTTAGGGATCAAGACTCAGGACCTCATGCTTGCTCAGAGAGCACTTTACCCACTGAACCATTTCTCCAGCCCCTTACACAGGTCTTCTGGGGTTAGCGTTTACTTGATAGGACAGAAAACAAAAACAAAAACAAAAAACTAATGCAGCAGAGGAACTAGGCAGGGCTCTCAAAATGATTGTGGATGATACTTGCTTGAAGAACTTACAAAAGAAAACAGGACTCCTCATCCCTCACAAGCTCCTCGCGTGCTTTTGATGTGCATCTCTGTGAGGTTTTTGGAGATGCCTGACTCAGCCTGTGTGAACACAAGAAGGTGATATCTGGTATGAATGGACCTAGGAACACTGGAGGAAGGGGTGAGATCTGAGTCTTCAGAGCCCCAGCCCTGAGGATGGGCCAGTTGCAGGCAAGCACAAGCAAACCCAAGAATCCCTAGGGCAAGCTGTGCATGAGGTCAGTGGCTTAGGAAGACTCCCCTACCTTTTCTGCTGCTTTTCCAAGTGGCTAGTGGAGTTCCTCGATTCTTAAGACACACAAACTGCAGAGGATTTCCTTGGAGAAGGTCCTAGAAACCTTACTAGTTTCATTCCATTTTTTTCCCTGTCTGGTTCTTTGAGAATTTGGGGGCAGATGTATCAGAAGCAGGAAAGGAGAGATGCTGAGTTATTTCCAGGGTAAAGGCATGTCTGTGTCTCTCAGGAATTGGGCACAGCAGCCCTTTTAGCATATTCAGAGGATAAGAGCAGAGAGTCTTGAGGCCCAGGAAATTGCCATTGGGTATACCCCTCCCTGGAAGCAGTCTCTGCTCACTCACAGCTTGTGCAAATAAGGGAAGGAGCAAGACAAGGGGCTAGAAAAGAGCTGAGATGCCTAGGATGGGGCTGGGAGGCAGTGTGTGTGTGTGTGTGTGTGGGATGTGGAGAGGCATTAGAGTAAAAGACACAGGGCTCAGCTCTTTCTTGTCCCCAGGGGACTGGGACTGTGAGTTCCAAAGCCTCAGCTGGTGGCTGCCCTCTCTGCCCACAGTGTCATGCTGGATGAAGCTTCTGCTGGAGTAAGGAGGATGTGGCAGAACAGGAAGAGAGGGCTGGTACCCAGGCAGAGAGGGAGGGCAGGAAGTAGGGCATGGGAGTAGAGAGGGTGGGTTTTCTGAACCAGGTGCCAAGGTGCACTGTGGTGGGGTTAGGGGTGAGGCACCTTCCCAGTGACATATTGCATGGCTTGGCTGTCAATTGGCTTAGAAGCTGATAGAGTCCATTTGTCTGCCATTACCACATTGGCTAGGACAAATGGAAGGGCACTTGTCCCCTGGGGGTGGTCTTTGCCATCCTGTTTTGGTTCTGGGTTGGACAGATGTCACTGCCCTCATGTCAAAAGGGGAGATTCTCCTCATAACAGCGTGGTTCCTTGTTCTGTGCCATGGTCTCCATGATAGGCTTAAAGGGAGGGGTCTTGGATAGCTCCCAAAAGGCAGAGGGGGCAGGATACTTGTTTATGGCATCAGAGAGGGACACAGGCATATTTTTATTGGAAGATGTTCTTTGTGTGCCATTTTATTTGGTTGGTAGCTGTATTTGTGTTTCTAGGACTATGTCAAAAGTGACTACAAAGGAATAGAGCAGCTAAAACCAACAAGTGTGTTACAATCCCAAAGCAGCTACTCATGAGTCTGAGCTTAATTCAGAGAGGATGTCTGCTCAGAGTGTTACCAAGCACATAGATAGCTGTTGGCAGGATTCACACCCTATTGTCAAGGATGGAGGTCTTCCTCTCATGATGGCTGCCATCCTAGGGCCTCTCTAAGCCCCAGTGGTAGTCACAACTTCCTACCACCCAGCAACCATGGGGACTCTCCTGTGGCAGCTCATGTCATCATCGTGGCCGGAAGAACCTGCCTCCACCCTCAAGAAGGCTCAATTCCAGTTTTAGAAGCCATCGTCTGTTTAGACAGGCCCACCCAGGGTAAACACCAATCAACTGACCTTAAGGAACTCAGAGTCAATTTATTTGAGACCTCAAATTTGACCCCATAATATTCATAATTCTTGTCCTGCATTCTATAGAAAGAAGATAATAATATGACATATACCATATACCAGTATTATTTGTATATATTTATAGAAATGAGAGAACAGAGAACTTGGGGGCTGTCTCAGAGTTCTAATATCACAATATTTAACTTCATGCATAGAGAGAGGAGAGAGGGAGGGAGAAGGAGGGAGGGGAGAGAGAGAGAGGGAAAGAGAGAGAGAGACAAAGAGAGAGAGAGAGAGAGAGAGAGAGAGAGAGAGAGAGAGAGAGAGAGAGAGAGAGAGAGAGAGAGAGGCTTGAGTGTTTAGTGGTGGGTGCTAGCTCCTATTTCCTATTAGTGGATCCAGGATTATGAAGAGCCACCTGTGATTCTGTTCTGCCCTGCTCTCCCTTCCTTCCTTATAATGACAACAGTTGATAATTCAGAGTTTTCATTATAAACAGTGACTGTAGCATGGATCAGAACCAAAAAGAGCATTTGCTGTATGTGCTCATTTCTTACAGAGAATTGGTGGGAACCCGCTCAGCCAATGACTGTTGCTGTTAGCCATCTGCTGGGACATGCAAATAGCTTATAGAATCAGAAAGCCACAGACTTTTGGAGCCAGAAGGGGCTTTGGGGATACTGTAATCTAATCCAGGCCCTGCACAGATGACAGATCTGAGACTCAGAGAGGGCGTGGGAGCTGTGCAAGGTCACACAGTTGGTTGGTAGCAAGGTTTATTGAAACCAGCCCACAGCCTGCAAGCAGGTCTCTGGTAAGGACTGGGAGGGGCAGATGTAATGTAGCCTGTTTCATGCACTTTCTGTGATACCAGTTTGCCTCATTACAGAGTCCCTGCCCCTCTAACGGGACCAGCTTCACTGCACTCTTGATGTGTAAATTATTAATCAGCAGTTGCCTTGCCTGTCCTGGTTGGCTCTAGGGATGAGACAGAGAGGGATGCAGTGTGAACACAGATGGGGTGACAGCAGGGGGAGGGGGCTCCACAATCTGCACCATGGCAATGTTGGTGTGTTTGCCCATGTGTGAGTGTGTATGTGTACGAGTGTGTGAGCATGAGTGTGTGCATACAACTGAGATTAGTCTTGAGCTCAGGACTTACCCTTGCCCACTCCTTCCCCCCTCCGTCCATCCTACCCAGGACTGTGCCATCTCTATCCCTCCAGCATTCTTTCTCAGTATCACAGATGCAGATTCACAAGATGCAGGTTTCCAGGGAAGGTGATTAATGATGGCAGCTGTGGTCTCTCACACTCTCCCAGCTTTCCTGACCTTGTTCTGCCCCTCCTCTTCCCGCTTGCTTGCTTGCTTGTCTCCACCATTCCCCAAGGAGAGAGATAAACGTTCAAGGGCAAGGGAGAGGGAAGGAATCGGACCCTGTGGGGTAGCCGCTGTGGAACAGGCACTGTGCCAGGCTCTTTTACTTATTCTCATTTGCCAGCACATATGTAGAAAGGCTATAGGGCGTGCTTCAATGCAGGGGGACTGGACTGTGTTCTTCCCATGTCCCCATAGAGGGCAGTGCCAGGCTGGTTTCCTGTAGCCAGACATATATGTGTCTCCTGTGCTTCCAATGTGCATGCTGTCTGCACGCTTAGCTCATAAAGATGAGTATCAGAGTCCTTCACCATCTTGCACTTAGCTGGACGTGTGAGGACATCCCTGGGAATGACTTCCTCAAGGTCACACAAAGGTAGCTTCTCCAGCTTCTCCCTTGAGGCCACTCTCATACCCAGCTTTGGTCCCATGCTGCACGGGCTGCAGGTCAGTTCTATAGGGAAGTAGAAGCTTCAACCATAAGGAAAGATTTTCCCATCACCCACTTCTGAGCAGCTCTGCCCAGCTTCCCCCTGAGAGAGATCGAGCCTGTAGTCACGGCGACTAGTATGGCCAGGGCCACTGTGTAGCTGAGCTTCAGACACTGAGACAACTCTACACAATGGACACTCATTTCATTGTGTCATGCACATGTATGTATGTGGTTGGGGTTGGGGAGGATGTCAGAATGAGCCTGGCTGTCATGCTAATGCCCATTCAGAGCCTGGTGCCCAGTTTCTGACCTGTGGTACACAGCTCGGGCTCTTCATCTGCTCTCATATTGCTGGGTCACCCATGCATCATGGAAGTAGGTGACGGTCTGAATCAGGGGCCTCAGGGGTATTTTTCTGCCTCCAATGACCAACTCCAGCCCAGGATGGAAGGTTGAGAAGGGGCTGTCACAACTCCAATTTTTCTGTCCTCTACAACTTGGTCCTTCGGAAAGTCTGGGTGAGGGAGACTTTAGAGCAGAAGATTCCGTCCCAGAAACCGTGTCAGGTAGGTGTGAGAATGCAGTGAAAGGCCATGACCACGTTGAGTTTAAAGCTGGGTATGAACAAGAAATCTGCTCTTCTCCTAGGCAGGCAGAGTAGTGATTTCAGCACCACGGACAGAGCCCAGGCCGAGGGAGGCCCGTCATGCCCGTTGGTGCCACCACCAGGTCCATATCTGTGCAAAGCTCAGAGCTGTCCAGAAACTCTGAGGCATGGTGGGAGTTGTTTAAGATAATGGGCCTCAGGAATTTAGCAGAGGGAGAAGACTCGACTTTCTGTGACTGATAAACAGGAAGCGTCCTGGGATCAGAGTGTCCTTCAGGAAGGACCCCTGGACAGCAGTAGCCCGGACTGCCTGAGGTCTGTGAGCCCCTCTCTGAACTTCTGCCCTCCCCGCTGTGAGTTTCTGCTGTCTGGTCTTCCCTGCTGTGAGTTTCTTGAGGACAGGAACTGGGGCATTCTCATTCACTGCTGTGTCCTCAACACATAAGACAATGCCTGGCCCAGGGTGAATGTTCCCAAGAATTAATTATTGATTAGGGCTGAGGAGACAGCCATAAAGAGGGAAGTTTGGATTGGGAACTAGTTGGGACAAAGCCAAGGCCTCTCCCCATACCACCCTATTCTTATAGGAACTGCCTTCCCCAGCTAGGCTCTAACCTGCATCGTTAATGTACCTCACCCCTACTCCACATCTTATGTGTTCCTTTCCTGACCTCCCCTGGTCCATCCTTCAAGGCTTTCCCAAAGCCATTTCCCTGTTTCCTAATGCAGTATGCTCTTCTGTCCAAAATTCCCAGGGTGCTGACTCTCTGGACCCTGCATCAAGGGTCATTGTGTGGTAGATGTATGTGTGTCTCAGTTCTATGTTGGAAGATTTGTATTCTGCTATGGATCTGAAATATCCATCAGAGACCTCACCTGTCAAAGGCTTGGTGCCCAGAGGTGCGACTTTGGGGGAAGCAATGAGATCATGAAGCCTCTGATGTCATCAATAGATTGTTGGTTCCCAAGTTGAATGGACTATGGGGGAGATAGTGGGAATTGTAGGAGGTGATGAGGGATGCTGGGAGGAAGTTGGCCTTTGGAGTATGCCCTTGAAGGATCTTTTCCCCCTTCCCCATTTTTCTTCCCCTTCCTTCCCTTCCTATTTCTTAACCAATCTCTTCTATTCTCCTTTTCTCTTCCTTCTCTCTCAGGTCCACCAGAATGCCCTACCACACACTTTCTACATGATGTTTTGCCTCATCATGAGGCTCAGAAGCAATGACTTCTGGGTAATTGAGGAAACCAGGAACTAAGACCTCCAAAACTGTGAGCTCAAGTCAGCTTTTCTTCCTTATCTTTGCTACTCTCAGGTATCACAACACAGCAGAACACTGACCGACCATACCATACTTTAAGATTCTCTACAAACTTTTGTAGTGGTATTTTGCTTAACTCAAAATATTAAAAATAGCCAATGTATGTTAAATATTTAAAAGTTATGAATAAGGCATTTCATTTTTGACAAACCCATGATACATCATACACATATGACAGCTCCTCTCCTTCATAGTGCCCCAGGTGCCCATGTGGGCTGCACCATGTATTTAAACAGCTTTAGTACTGAGCAAATATGAGCCCCAGTCATCAGCAGCACCATCAGGAGAGTTCCATGCCATGCAAGGCATCTGTCCCACTAACACAAGGCAGAGTACAGCAGCTGGTTAATACATATGACAGAAAGTGTCACTGCATGCTCCAGCGCTATGTCAATAGATAAGAGACCCCAGCGAGCCAACATCCAGACTCTTGCTCCATCCCTCCTGGGCTTCCCTGGGATGGAGCAATCCCATCGGCTGGACTGGTCCTCAGTGCTTCTCCTCCTCTAAGGAGGTGGGGGTTATTTTGCTTCCTCTCTATAACACAGAAGGCTCTAACCTGTTATCTCAGCTTTCCCACAAATAGAAGGTGCTATATTTCTTTTGCATAACAGATCTCAGCCTATATGGCTCACATTTGTTTTGTATCACGCCTCCCTCTTCCTGTTCTCCCAGCGTGCCCTACACTATTGGGAAGCTCTCATTCTAATAGAACTGCCTACTCACAGATAGAAAAGGCACTTGCAATACTACTGAGTTCTCCATTGTTGGGGGTAACAAGGGCTCATATATTCCTCTGTGTGTGGTGTATGTATGTATGGTATATACACATGTGTGTGCAGGTGCATGTACCCATACTTATATGGGCAGAGGCCCCAGGAGAGTTTTGGGTATTTTCTTCTACTAATATCTTTCTTATTTCTTTTGTGGCAGGGTCTCTCCTTGAACCTGAAGCTTGTTTTCTTTTCTTCTTTTTAAAAAGGATGTCTTTTCCCATTATGCAGTTTTATCCCTCAATTCAGTCAGTACCAAGAGGGTAAGTAGACAGGGAGAGTCTGAAGACACATAGAAGGCACTCACTCTCTTGCTGTAGAAGACAAAGTTTGCTTGGGGGAGATACAAATAGGCACAGAGGAAATTTTTGAAAAGAATTAAGGGCTAGCACAAATATAATAGGATATGGAGGAGGGATGTGGACAAGTGGGAGACTAGAGAGCCCTGGAAACAGAACCACAGAGGGGGGGCATGAACATTGCTGCAGAGCTTGCTAGTAGGGCGACCTTGAATAAGACCTTTAAGCTTGTGCATTTTGAGAATCTTCTTACTACCTACATCTCAGGGGGCTGATGCCAGTGTCGGCATCATCAAGAGGATGGAGTATTGTGAGTAGCCGTGCTGGAGGCTGGGACACAGCTGCAAATGTGTTTGCAGCAGTAAATGCTTGCGTGCAGCACCTTCAGTGCCTCCCCCGAGGCTCTGACGGTTTTCCCAAGCAGCCTGCGGTCTTGCTTGTCGTTATCTATTTTATGATGGCAGACCCAGGACCGAGCAGAAAGCTTCAGAGCTTGAGGCTTTGACCTCCTCCACTGGGACACTCTTCCTTTGTGGGTACTGCCCAGGCCTGGGTACTCCTGCCTTGTCACCGTTGGCCTCATTAGCTCTTTAGGTCAGGTTGGTTTTCAGTAACATCTTGAATCTATTTTCCACGTGTCTCTGAGAGGTGAGTTCTGTTCTGTTCTGCACCCATGAAGCTAAAATTGGACTCTGAATGGCATTACCTCTTCCTCTCTGTCTGCTACCATGGGAGAGCCCCACTGTTCGGGTCTTTTGGGGTTTCTGGGTCTTCATGTTAGTGGAGGAAGATCTCTCTGCTCAGTACCATTTGAAGGTGTGGCCATGGGCTGCTGTGTGGATTCCATTGGCCTGGTCATGGCCTCTTGACTTAGAGATGACACAGCAAGGAGCTGGATCAGCTTTTGGACTTTGTTTTTAGCCTTAATGGTTTGCAGCTTTCCATTGCCTTGACTAGAAGGTCTTTCAGTGCTTGTGGGCCATTATTTGTGTCTCTGTCCCCTATGAGACTATATGATGGGTGCCCATGTGACCTCACCTCTGGGTTCACTGCAAGTGTGTTCTTCCTTCTTGCTATCTGGGAGGCTGTGGCTTCCAGCATTACAGTGAGGCTCCCCCAGCAGCAGGCATCCCCTCACCTCTGCTTCTGAGAGCTACAGTAGCCCTACTAATCTAGAGACTACCTATGTTCAGGCTCTGTGCCACAGGCCTCTCCCACCTGACTCAGGTCTGTGAAATGCAGTTGAGCTAGAGTGATACCACCAGAGAGGAACAGACACATCAGC
This sequence comes from Mastomys coucha, assembly GCF_008632895.1. Taxonomy (NCBI): domain Eukaryota; kingdom Metazoa; phylum Chordata; class Mammalia; order Rodentia; family Muridae; genus Mastomys; species Mastomys coucha. Next base: position 37,672,325 of record NW_022196906.1, on the reverse strand, counting down.
CAGCTAGAAGTACTAGGGGACACTAAGATGACTATGAAAACAGCTGAGACTGAAGTCAGAGATGGAGGTGCTGACCAGAGTTTCATCCTTTCTGGAATCCTAGAAGCAGAGATGGGCAGGTTGAGGACCCACCGAGCCTACCCAGTCTCTTCCCTTTGCAGATAAGATGCTGGGACTTGGACTTGGGTTAGAGGAGAGAAAGAGAGAGAGAGAGAGAGAGAGAGAGAGAGGGAGAGAGGGAGAGAGAGAGACAGAGACAGACAGAGACAGAGAGAGACAGAGAGACAGAGAGAGAGACAGAGAGAGAGACAGAGAGAGACAGAGACAGAGACAGACAGACAGACAGACAGACAAAGACAGAGACAGGCAGACAGAGAGACAGACAGAGAGAGCACACTCAGGAGTTAAGAGCTCTCAGTGTTCTTTCAGAAGATCCACATTCAGTTCTCAGTACCTTCTATCACTTGTAACTCCAGTTTTAGGGAATCTGATGCCCCCTTCTGGCCTCTTTTAGCACTGCATCCATGAGGTGCACATGCATACATGCAGGCAAACAGTTGAACACATAAAAATAAATCAAATATTTAACAAAAAGAAACTAGACATTGGGGAGGCGATCACCCCCATGGCTGGGTTTTTCACTGGCATTATCCTGAATGGACCAGTGGTATGGATGAAGCTTATTTAGGACCTTGTACAAACTTCAGGGTCTAGGACACTCTAGTTGTTATAGTACTACAGTTTTGGAAGATGCTTCTACACCAGGGCTTGATGGCCTAAGGCGTGGCCACTTTACAGGTATTTCACATCAGAGAAGGATAGCCCAGGTGGGACAATTCTCGATACACAGAACCACAAGCAACTCCCTGCAACCCTCTGGGGTTGTCTGGGTGGGGGG
>NW_022196906.1:37645136-37671417 GCF_008632895.1 Mastomys coucha | reverse complement strand
TTCTGTTTGCACTTAGTGGATACATGGGAATCTGACTTCCTCTGCAAGATTGATGGTTCCTCATCCAAGTTAGGAATGATGTCTCGCTCTGTGTCTGGTTGCCAGCTGCATGGCCAGACGAGTTACTTGATTTCTCTAAGTCTCAGTTGTCTAATCCAGAGAGGGGGATGGCAGTTCTCTCCCCTCAGGCTGGTATAGCAAAATACCAGAGACAAAGAAGCTTATCAACAACAGAAGTTTACTTCTTACAATCCTTGAGGCTGCCAAGTACAAGTTCAAGGTACCAGTAAGTTTGACATTTTATAAGGGCTCATTTCAGGGTTTCCAGACATGGAATCTCATGGCGAAAGGGTAGGCAGCTCTATGCTGATTTTTTTTTAACTAAAAATTATTATTATTATTAGTGCTGCTGCTGCTGGTGGTGGAAGTGGCGGTGGTTATGGTGATGTATGTACATGTACATGCCTGTGTGTGTGACTGCATGCACTTGTGTGTGTGTGTGTGTGTGTACGTACATGTAAAGGCACAAGTGTGGATGGAGGTTAGAGAACACCTTTATGAACTTAGTTCTCTCCTTCTACCTTTACTTGGGTCTGGGGATCGAACTTGGGTCGCCTGCCCACTGAGCCACCTCACCAGCCCTAGTGTGATTTTTATAAGGGCACGGATGCACTCCTGTCCATGGAGGCACCACGCTTATAACTGAGCCATCTCCCAAAAGCTTCAGGTCCTAATCCCATCCCACTGGGGGTTTGATTCTGACAGGAGTCTGGGGGCACCCTCAAGTCTTAGCAGGTGAGAGTGAGTACTCAGTACCCTCTTTCCCACTAGTGTTCTTGTCCTGGCACCCCTTGTCCTCTACATCCCTGGGACTGCCCACATCCTGCCTCTAGCTTTGAAGTACTTCCATGGTTGTTGGGGATAGACTTCTTCCCTTCCAGTGTTGCCTTCTTTCTGGATAGACCTCTCTTTTTCCTTATACCCTCCTCTCCACTCTCTGACATTCCAACCTGACTCTCTGGGTCTTCCCAGCTAGCAGCTTTTTGGAAAGCTTTGCATCTTTAGAGAGAGCCACCCAAAGTGAAAGTGAGCCATGGCCAAGGCGGCACTAAGAGACAGCTCTGGCATGAGAGTGCTGAGTTCTGCTGTTATGTCCAGAAGCATGGCCAGGTTTCCCAGGCTGAGAGGCCATGGTGTCTGCTTTCTTGGCCAACTTAGCCCAGCCCTTTACAGCACTGCATATGGCTCCTTGCATGCAGCAGACTGTGAGGCCCATCACTATCAGACAGCAGTTTGCAACCCACCTTCTGAGGTGTTGAAGAAACTCTAGCTGCATCACCTACCTTCCTGCCGTGACGTACAGGCCTCTGCCATATGCCAGCCTTGCACGTGTGGGTGTGGGTGCCAATGTGGCTCCTCCTCAGTCTTCTAGGTGGAGGATTGTGGTGCCTGCAGGGCAGCCAGACAGTCAATGTGAGCTGAGTGCTCTTCCCTGACAGGGAAGGCAGCAGGGATGTCACGTGCTTGGCTGGCACTCTACCAGCTGCTGAGCATCTGCAGGGCTGGTCAGACATGGGGTACCCTCATCAGAGACAATGCAGTTGGGTGGGAAGACACTGGGTTGACATGGGTTCAATGGGTTCAGGGAGACTGGACAAGAGGTATGACCGTTTAAGGAGACTTCCCATGTAAGGTGCCCATCTGGCCAGACCTGCAGCTATCCTGCTGGAAGCACTGAAAGTTCTAGGGCAGACAGCAAAGCAGGATTCTGAAGGCATCATGCCAGGAGGCTGAGCCTCATGCTGAGGCAGGGTGACGCAGATTTATGCTCACACATGAATTCTACACATTCCACTAGTGACTGCCTCTTTCAGGCAGTGTGGTGGGTGGCCTCAGAGTCTGACAGACTGTCTGTGAGATGGAGGGCCCATCTGGATAACCAGGGCCATCACTAGAATGAGCTAGAATACAGAGCAGAGCCAAGGATACAGGCCTGGACCCTGTCTTTGTCTTGTCCAGGCATAGGTCTGACTGGGTCACCTGGTGCCCTGTATCTGATTACTTTTTGTTCTAACATTTCTGAAATGAAGCTATGGGTCAGCTGTATCCCTTGCTGTATCTCTTCTGCTTATCCGACTCCACAGGCCTGTGCTCCTTATCCATCTTCTTGTCCTCACCTTACCTCACCAAGTCTTTTTACCTTCTAGCTGGCAAACCATCCTCCTGCTTTGGGAGTGGCCACCAAGGGCCACTCTTCTTGCAGGGCCATGCTGTGCCTCCACTCTGCTGGCAGGGTTCTGATCTGGGACTGCTCCCCACACCAACCAGGCATCCATCACTCTAACCTCAGCCTCCTGCTGGCTTAGAGAATTTGTCATGTCTGTGCTCCAGCCTGGCCTTGTCATTCTGCAGAGAAAGCCACGGAGGCCAGAGTAGGGAAGTGATTTGCCCGTGGCTCCAAAGCTGTCACAGAGTGACAGAAATGGCTTTACTCTTGAGCATCCTGGGTCTCAACATGGCAAGCTGGCCCCTGGCATACTTTGTGCCTCCTTACCCAGTCCTTCAGGATGTGTTCAATAGAATACTTTCCCTTCTAGAATAGGAAAATGGGTACAGTGAAGGAGCTGGGAGGCAGTTCCTTTTTTGAATGGGCAAGACAAGTCCCATTCTACCCACTTACCCCAGCTGTGACAATGCCAGCCTCTGCTATCACCTTATGCCAAGTGCCTAGAGATGACCACCACAGCAGTCTCCAGGGAGACAGCAGGATGCAGGTGCTGTTGGAGCATAGGTCCTGTGCTTGGATACACTGTGGGTGTGGGGACAGCCAAGCTCAGAGGCCAGTGCACTCTGAAGAGACCGTACCTCTTCCCTTGCCTGACTCAAGGGCCAAGCGCTTCCAATGCCACAGCTGCTGCCCTGCCGGGACTGCCACCACTGATTGCAGTGTGCACCATTCATTCCATTTTTAACAGCCCTGCTCAGCCTACGATGTCTGCGCTGATCCAGAGGCGGACCCAGCGTTTGATTGCGGTGCTAAAAATACTGGAAAGGCATCTGATGAGAGCCTAGGGCTCAGCCTCCCCTTCACCCAGCCCCTCTGCTCTTTGCTGCCTTCCTGCAGAGTGGGTTGGGGGACCCTGGAGGTTAGGGAAAGGCACACCCATTATGTCAATGCTCTTTGCAAGCAGCAAGGGCAAAAGCAAAAGGGCTGTCCACATATTTGGGGATTTGATGGCACAGGGGTCTTTCTAAAGGTCCTATTTTGAAGGCTTCTATTTCTTAAAAAAATAAAATCTATGTATCTATTTATGAATCTATTTATCTATGTATCAATGTATGTATGTATGTATGTATGTATGTATGTATGTATGTATGTGAGAGGCTGACATTATGGGGTTCCTCTGTTGCTATCTACCTTACTTTTTGAGATTATTTCTCTCACCCATCCTAGAGTTCAGTGATTTAGCTAGAATGGCTGGCCATCCCCTACTTCTGCCCTCCCAGCACAGGGATCACAGGCATGCTTGGCTTTTTTATGTGGTGCTGTGGATCCAAACCCAGGTCCTCACACTTATGCACTTTACAACTGAGCCATCACCCCAGCCCCAAGACCCATGTTTTGTTTTGCTTTGTTTTGCTTTGCTTTTTTGAGACAGGGTCTCAAGTAGTTCAAGGTGGTTGGGACTTGACTGAGGATAACCTTGAACCTCTGATTTTTCCTTGCCTCCACTTACCAACTGCTGGGATTACAGAAATGCCACCATGGCCAGCTCGCTCCTGATGCTTGAATGTCCAGCTGTTAAGTCATTCCCAGAGCTGTCAGGGGGTCAGCCTTTTTGACATGGGAGAAACTGAGAGCAAGATTGGAGAAAAGGAAGTTCTCTGTGAACGACAGCCCAAGTCTCCTGGGTTCTTGGTGTCTCATCCCTCCATCTTTTTGTTTAGTGTGTTCAACCTGCAGCCTGACTGTGGACACATCTGGTCAAGGACAGCTATAAATATGGCCCAACATAAAATTGTAAACATACTTGAAATATTATGTGATTTTTTTTCCCACAATGTTTTTTAGTGACTCGATTGTACTTGACTGAACTTTGTGGATGACAACATCCTAATCACCTTGTTAAAGGGTGAATCTTGCCTTTTCTCCTGCCTGCTGTATCTGTCCCCTGTTGACTAAGAGAGCCCCTTCTTTCTTGTTCTTTAAAGGGACAGAAACAGCCAATGGAGTCCCTTAGAGCACCACCTGTCCTGGGGTCCTGTTTTGGTTTTCCCAGGATGCCCTGTCCCTTAACCTAAGGAAGGCTTGTGATCTCTATGCACCTGGACATCCCTGTGAGCTCCCAAGGACCAGCCCCAGTTGGTTTCCAATAGGGGCTGGGGTTGGAGAAAGAGCTCATTTGACATTGAGTGGAGGAATGAATAATACAGGGTCTGTTCTGGACTCTTATATTCACACCCACATGGTTACTGTGTAGGCTCACAAAGATACAGTTACCTCTGCCCTCCCTCCTCTCTTGGGCTTTATGACACAAGCACATGCCAGCCTGGGCTGAAGGTCTCCCTTTCTGTCCTTTCCTCCTCTGTTTAAGGGACATGCAAGCAGCTGCCTTCCTGGGGTCACAGCTTCCTGTGTTGTTAACCTCAGCCCTGGGAGAGTAAGGAGGAGAGATGCAGGTTAGCAGTTGGCCCAAGAGCTAATTTTGCTACACCATTTCCCCAGATGTCCTGTACACAATAGGATGGGGCACCAATATGATACTCCTATCCCCAAGATTGTCCCAGGTGTGGTTGCAAACAGGCCATGCTATATCCCTCTTTTATATCCTCCAGGTGTTAGGCAGGGGGGATGTGGCTGCCCAGGACATGGCCTGTCAGTTCTGTCTCAGGATAAAGGAAGGGTTTCCTCAGAAGACTCCGGAGGGCCTTACAGGTGAGGGAGAGCCACAGGGCACTCCCCTGCCCGTGTCTGCCCCACTGGAGTCATGTAGAGCCCCCTCCCCTGCTCTCTGGCTCCATTTCCCTGCCTTGCTTTACAGATCCTGTTTTTTTGCTAGCTCATCAACACATGCTCCTAAAATAGCATCTCCAGCCTGCCCCAGTCACCCTGACTGCCCAACTCCAGCCTCAGCCTCAGCCTCAGCCTCAGCCTCAGCCCCAGCCTCACTCTCAGCACCACAAGGACTCCCTGGGACTGGGTCCCAGAATGGCAAACTTCTAAGAGAGGGTATCTGATTGACTCTCTTCTGCTGGGACAGGGGTACACTTTAGATCCAATTGTGTTAGGCCAAGGATAATCTTAAAATTCTGCCACCCCCTGCCTCCAATCTCCCTCTTTAATGCTGAGATTACAGGCATGGGCCACCTTGCCCTATCTTTTTAAAAATATTTATGTTCTTATGTTGTGTGTGTTAGAGTTTTGCCTGCATGTATGTCTATGCACCACATGCGTGCCTGGTATCACCTGAGGTCAGAAGAGGGTATTTGATGCTCTGGGTCTGGAGTTACAGATAGTTGTGAGCTGTGACATGGGTGTTGGGAACTGAATCCTCTACAAGAGTAGCCAGTACTCTTAACCACTGAGCCAACTCTCCAGCCCCATCCATTCTGCCTGTTTTATGCAGATGTTGGGATTGAACCTAGAACTTCCTGTATGCCAGGCAAGCAGTTTGCCAACAGTACAACATCCCTAGCTCCTTAATTACTTCTTAAGCCACCCCACCCCATTAATCCTGTTACAAAAATCATCCCATGTCAGTATGGAGTTCTTAGGAAACAAACATTCAGAGCACAGCATCATCCCCTTTCCAGACCCTGACTATTAACAAGCTCCTGGAACCCATGCTGGGTGGACATGGAGCCTCTTCCTTCCCCAACCCCTCAGTGGCAGGGGGAGCAACGCTGGGCTAGGGTATAAGTGCCCAGCTCTTCCCTTCTCCATACTTAGGTTGATGCAGGGCTCCTCCACCTTGTCTTGGCACCAGCTTTCTCTTCCTTCTATCTTATTCACTCTTTCTGGAGGTCCCAAGTCCCTACATTAGGGTACCTGAATTGTTCTGTGATGGGGACAGGAGTCAGAGACCCTGCCTTGTGTGACAAGACCTCCTCTGGGTTGGGAGGGCCTCCAATGAGATGGCCCTTGCCTGTAGGTACTCTCTTGGCTCTGTGCCCTGCTCACTCTACCCCTTTGTCGGTGATCAATCTTTTTAGTGGAGGCTAGTTCTCCTTTGCATTCAGGCAGGACTTAGAGACTTGCTTTTTAAAATTTTCTAACTGTATATATGTGTGTGGTCTGATTGTAAGTTTGTAGAAGGTAATGAAGGATCCATGGAAGCCAGAGGTGGTGGATAAGCCAGGAACTGGAGTTATAGCCCTCTGCCAGAGCAGTGAGCACTCCTAATCACTGAGCCATTTCTCCAGCCAGAGACTTGCTTTGAACACATGAAAATAAGGCAGGAGTGATGGCATGTGACTTATGACGCTGGGCTACATGAAGTGTGGGTCTCTTGTGGCTCTGCAGATGCCTTGCTGTGACATCACATCAGCAGCCATACATTGAGAAATGGAGACTTCCTGTTCACATCCTCGAGAGTGTGTCACTTGGAGTGCCTTCTTGACTGTGGCTAGCCTTTAGATGCCTGTAGCCCTGGCAACATCTTGATTGTAACCTCAAGAGAGGACTTACAGAGAGCCAGAATTACTCAGTCAATTTCTTCTCCCAGCCTTGTGACTTCTATAAACCATGATACAGTGAATTTCTCATGTCAAACCCAGTGACTTTGGGGTAGTGTGTTACACAGCAATGCCCACAGCACTCTTAGGTCTACACCCATTCATCTGCTTTAAAAGGACCTCTTCCTAAGTGTCTTAGTCAGTGTTCTATTGCTGTGAAGAGACATGATAGACACAGCAACTCTTGGTTAAAAAAAAAAATCATTCAGTTGGGGCTTGCTTACAGTTTCAGAGGCTTAGTCCATTATTGTCATGGCTGGAAGCATGGCAGAGTGCAGGCAAGCATGATGCTGGAGAAGTAACTGAGAGTTCTGCATCTGGATCCACGGGTAGCAGGAAGAGAGAGACACTCGGCCTGGAATGACCTTTTGAAACCTCAAAGTCCACTTCTAGTGACATACTTCCTCTAACAAGGCCACACCCACTCCAACAAGGCCACGCCTTCTAATCCTTTCAAATAATGCCACTAGCTATGTGTTCTAATTTATGGGTCTATGAGGGACATTCTTAATGAAACCTCACACTAGATAAGCTAGAGTAGCCACATTACTGCTTACCCATTGAATGGCCTCCAGCCCCCTACCCCTGGGAGCCATTTCCCTGCCCTCTCTCAAGGAAAACTCTTTTTCCTAGTCCCAGTGCCATTACAGCCATAGGCTTATACACCAGCTGAAGACCTTTGCTCATGTTCATCCCAAACCATTGTGTTCAATTGGGAGAAGTGGGTCTCTTGTCTTGAGGCTTCCATAAAACCTTTGAATACCTTTAGACTGAAGGTAAAACACAGATAAACATAAAATAATAGGAAAAAAAATAGAAAAAAATAAGGTGAAATGCAATTGAGGAAGGTACTTGATGTGACTCTGGTCTCCATACACACATACACATATATACATCACACACACACATACACACACACACACACACACACGTAAACGCACATACAACACACACAAGTATGTAAGGAGCAAATGAGGAAGTAAACACACAAGTGTTTCATAAACCACAAGCACTCTACTAGTGGGAAGGTTTAACACACACACTCTTCAGAAATTGAAGGTTTCTTAGTGACAGGAACTGCCATCTTTTGAATACTAACTGTGAGCCAGGATGTTACATCTGTCATCTTATTTAATCCTGGCAAGCATTGTGGGGATGTAAGTGGTTCTGTCTCCCCTGCTTTAGGATTAGGAGATGGGGGTCATGCTCAGTCAGAGCCCTGATTCTCCCACCCACTTACATTGTCATCCTTTGAGTCTGAGTTTGGGCTGTGGTGACTCATCCCCCCTGAAGATTCATAGAGAGGATGACAGGTAGGACAAGTCCTGGCCCCTGGCTCCAGTTTTCTCTCTACCCACCACCTGTAACTGGAATCTGGGGCAGCTCAAAGGGGCAGAGTCCTGGAGCCTGTGGAGGGAAGCTACCCTCCTCCTGCCCCCAGCATACCTCATCTTTCCAGGGGTGGGAGTAAGGGCTCCAGGTGGTATCTAGCTGGGACCCTGTTGAGAACAGTAAGTCACAGCTCTGTGCTGGTCTATGGCTTAGCTGTGGGAAATGGTCCCAGGGAAGTCTGGAGTCATTATTAACATAGTAGTTTTGTGAGGTTTTGGACTTTTCCTGCTGGCCTAAAATTTTGCCCCTCATATCTTGGTGTCTTGTCTGGGTTCCAGGAACGTGTTCTGGGAACTGTATGGGGGAGCTGTCCAGACTTCACGGGCTGTGGCTTCTTCCACACCTTTCTTCAAATTTGTCTGTAGAGCTGAGTAGGCTATACCTCTATGTAAATGGTGTTACTGCTCACAGTTGGGGGGTGTGAGCTCATCTTTGTAGGCCTGACTTGACTTCAGTTTTTATCTCCACTTTGTGACAAGGGTTCATACATGTAGCCCTGGTTAGCCTCAAATTCACTACATGGCTAAGGATAACCTTGAACTTCTTCTGATCTTCCTGCTTCTGCCTCCTGAGTGTTGGGATTGCCACACCTAGTCTATGGGGCACTTGGGGACAGAACCCAGTGTTTTGTGCATGCTAGGCAAGAATTCTACTTCTTACCATCCTTCCCCAGTCCCTGTCTTCATGCTTCCAAAGGGTTTCTGAGAATTTCCTCTAGTTAAGCTTAGTTCAGGCCTTGGTGCTCCTGCCTCTGGTCCTGTCACTGTGCTGTGGGTTATGTCTCATGACCTGGGTCATCCTGTCCTCTGTCTTGAGAAGTAAGGTTGTCTTGCTTTTCATGGTCCTTCAGGATGGCTGCTGTCCTTTCTTGGAGCAGATCACTCACACAATCTCTGACGTCAGGTAGAGACAGCTGTTGTGGGGGAACTTGGTGACAAGGTAGAGGCAGTGGGGGAGCTCTGAATGCCACTCTGGGTCCAGAGCTCCCTGGTGACTGCTTCAGGCCTGTTAAAGTGCCCTGCAGCTCTGGATATTCATCACTACCCCAGCTCACGGGGGCTGGAACATTTTCTTCCCCCACACTAGGGAAGGTTGAGAAGTTGCTGAATGGCAGTTTCCTTCTTTTTTTGCTATGTGTCTCTGTAGATGAGTCATTTTCTTTCCTGCCTGCCCTGTTTCCTCCCTTTCTGGATCTGGGTAGGATCACTATTGAGTATGGCTGCCCAGGTCTCTGTTTAAGCCTTGGGCTTCCCTAGGTCTCAGTCACATCTTTGTGGAGTCTCCTGAAACATCCACCAAGTAGCTCCTCCGTCAGGAACAGTGCCACGTACTCAGGAGACAGGGGCATGACTTCTGTATACAGCTTGTGGTCAAGTAAAAGAGAGGAACATTACATGTGAGACCGTATAGGTCAGGACTCAATGGACACCAAGTGTAGCCTGACCTGTAATCTCAGCTACCAGAGGCTGGGGCAGGGGAATCAGTAGCCCTGGCAGAGACAGAGAAGTCTCAGGGCCAACCTGAGCAACTGCGATGCTTGATCTTTATTGTCACTGTGACAGGATTTAGAATCACCTAGGATACACAACCCTAGGCATGTCTGTGAAAATGTTTCCAGAGAGGTTTAGCAGAGAGAGAAAGACCCACCCTGAATGTGGTGTCAGGGGTGAGGGGCCAACACCTTGGCTGAATAAAAAGGGAATAAGGAGAAAGCCAGGTGAGTGTTGGCCTTCTCTTTCCTCCACTCTCTGGTCTTCTAAGATGTGACCATGTGGCACACACTCTAGCTCTTCTACAGCCATCCTCCACCAGGACTTCCCTGCCACACTAGACAGTGTACCCTCAAACGGAGTCAAAGGAATCTTTCTGCCCTTCACCTGCTTGTCAGGTCTTTGATCACATCAATGAAGACGAGAAGAACAGCTGACACAGCAACTTAGTGAGACCCTGTCTTGCAGAAGGCCCAGGCGTCGATGCCTGTTAGCGGGATGGGAAGACAAGCTCACACATGTAAATCCCAACACTTGGGAGGCTGGGGCAGAAGGACTGACATGACTTTGAAGACCAGACTGGGTTACAGAGTGAGTTCTAGGCCCGCCTAGGTTAGAGTGAGGACCTGACTCAAGAACTGTGGTGGGCAGGGGATGGGCTGTGGGTGTGTGGGAGTTGGGGGTCTGCTGGCTCAGTTGGTAAAGTGCTTGCTTGCTAGGCAAGCTTGAAGAATTGAGGTCAGATCCCCAGGAGGATCGGCTTGGGCTACATTATAAGACCCTGTCTCAAACAAGAACGAAAACAGAAATAATAAAAAAAAATAGCTATCTATACATTTACCATAAATGCATCTTGTTTTATGTAAATTATATGTTGATGAAGCTGATTCTGGGGAGAGAGCACTTTTCAGCCTTAATTTGAGTATAGCCGCTCTCATCCAAATAAAGAGACTCAACCATTCACACAAACAAAACAAGGCAGAAATGGCTGGCAATTAGATTTGCATCTTTTAAAAGCCAACCCTCTGGCCTGTGGGTGGAGACAGCACAGGTAGGAGGGAGAAGCCTGGGGATTCGAAGGCAGGGTATGGAGTGTGGGGGTGGAGAGGAGGCCTTGGAGGGGCTTCTGCTCTCAGCTGGGACCTGACCTTGGCCTTCAGCTGGGCATGGTGCTGGCAGAGACTGTTTCCAAGTCAAAGCAGGGTACCAGGGAAGATCCCGTGTTCTTAGAGGTACACGTCCATGAATAGGCATGCTCCTGGGGCTCATGCCTCACGTGTTGTGTGACAAGACAGTACCCAAGCACTCAGGCTCAGCTGTCCTTAACCTCATTCACTCCTGCAAACTCCCATTCAGGTTCACGTTCTCTGACTCCCAGGTCCGTGCACACCTTCCACTGGGCTCCACAGAGCGTCTGCAGCCTGGAGGACTCCAGTACAGGGCTGAATCCTTTGCTCACACATCAACCACGTGGAGCCTGTCAAAGGAGACAAAGCCACAGTAGCAGTGGGGCTGCCTCATGGTTGTGGAGACCAGTGGAGAGGAGGAGGCTCTCTGTGCTCTGTTCCTGTACACCCTCAGCACTCCGCTGTGATTCATGAACTGAATTCACTCGCACTTCCATTCACACTCCAAAATTAGCTGAGGGCGTGTCAGGCAAGGTAATTCATCCCTCCACCTAGTCGCTCACTTGCTCAGCGCTTCTCTTCCGGTGCTGTATCCACCCTTTCTCCAGCCTACTGCCCAGCTGGACAGCTCCAGAGGCCCAAATCACCAGGTTCTTGTGGCAGCAGGGGTCCAGTCCTCCATCTCAAACCTGTGCAAACTGGCAGGGACTGGGGCACAGAGGTCAGCCTAGCTCTTTCCTATCAGCCACTCTTACAGTTCTGCACCTGGTCCCCAGGAGCCAGGCCGGCTCCCATCCCTCTTGGGAAGCTTCAGTCACTGGCTCAATTAATCGACTCAATTAGCATCTTCTGGGTGAGTGCCTCAGCTCCTTTCCTGCTTAGCCCCTGCCAGTGGGCTTTGCCCAAAACTTCTATTGTATGCCAGGTCCAGTGCTAGTCACCATGACAAGAGCTGAGCTGAGAAAAAGGGGGTCCTGCCTTGATACACTAGCTGCTCGGGTAGGGAGCCAAGCTGACAGCAAGAAGATGTCTTGGCCTCTGTTCTGGAGGAGCAGTTATCTGACACTGCCTGTCACTTGTTCCTGACCCCGACACTTACTGCCCTGCACCTTCATCTGGTTCAATCCACCTTCTCAGGAGGCCACCACACTGAGTGCCCAGGCTCTGCTTGTCTCTTCTCTGCTCCCCTTTCTGTGTATCTGGTGGCAAGGGACAAGAGACAGGCAGCCTGTCTGTTGTTGCTAGACTGTTGTTAATGTCCGTTGTTGTTGCCGCTGTGCATCTATTTGCTTGTTTCATCTTTGAAGACAGGGTCTCAGGTAGCTCAGATTGGCTTCAAATTTAGGATTAACTGAAGAATAATCTCTCCCTTCTTAGTGCTGGGATCAATAGTGTGTGTCAGTACAAATGGCTTTTTTTTTTAAACTACGTTTTATTTTTATAGCATTTATTTTATTGAGGCCCCCAGACAATCCTTTGAGTACAGTACTGTTTCTCTCTTCATGAAGTAGGGGTCTGGCTGGTGCAATTGAGCCACCACCGGAACACACACAGGTACCCTAGGTTTGGAGGAGAAAAGCTGGACTGTTGTGTATCCATATCTCTGAGCAGGGGGCTTTGGTTTCTTCCCTTCTGAAGAATCCCAAGATCTTGTGCATCTCTTATCAAGCTAAGCCTCTTCATTTCCCTTGCCCACTGGGCTGCTGGTCACATCCTAGTGGCCCTTGGTATTTCTAGCCAAGCTCCTGCCACGGACCCTGTGGGTTTCCTATGCCAGACACCACCCACTCCATAGCCCCCACACCTTTGCTGCCTAAGGATCTGATGTGTGGCAGAGCTGACCTGCTTCCTCAGGAGCATGTGGGAGCCCATGGGAAGAACAAGGTCACCTTCCAGCTAGGACAGAAGGAGCAACAGTGGTAGCAGAGGATGCTTGCATGTCTAGTGCTTCCTTAGAGAAACCCTGAAGTGAGGAAAGAGGGGAGGGGATGGAGTTTGGGGGAAGAGTGTGACCTTTGACTTCCACTCTCAATTCATACTCTTCAGCATGTTGCACATTACGGTAGTAGAATTTGGAAAAAATACATCGCAGTGGGCTCGTATAGTTGATCCCTCCCCAAGTTAAGTCCATACTCCAAACATATGAGTATGGGCATATGAGTATGTTCTGAGCAGGACACAGTGGCACACACCTTTAATCCCAGCACCTACCCAGGAGGCAGAAGCAGGTGGATCTCTGAGAGTTCAGGGCCAGCCTGCTCTACAAAGTAACTTCCAGACTGTCCAGAGCTACATAGTGAGAATCTGTCTTCAAACAAACAAACAAGAGCATATCTTGATCTGTAAAATGGGTAGATGGATCAGTGGGTAAAGGCATTTACCACCAACCCTGACAACATGAGTTCAAGTCCCAGGACAAACATGGTGGAAGGAGAGAACTGAGGCTCCTATAGGTTATCCTCTGACTTACACACACACACACACACACACACACACACACACACACACACACACTCAGAAACTCTCTCTCACACACACTCACACTCACAAACTCTCTCCTCTCTCTCTTTCTCTCTCTCTCTCAAACACACACACACACACACACACACTTCACACTTTTTTTTAATAGAAAAAAAAAGGCTGGATGTGTGATAGACTCCGTTAATGCCAGCAGTTGGGAGAGGAGACAATGCCAAGCAGATCTCTGTGAATTCAAGGTCAGCCAGGGCTAGTCAAAAAAAAAAAAAAAAAAAAAAAAAAAAGAAAGAAAGGAAAAAGAAGAAAGTCTTTGTAGGCATGCTTAACACAGGGATCTTGAGATAAAGTCACCCTATATTACCAGGGAAGAATCTCAATTCAATTGCAAGTGTCTTGAGGGGGACACACAGAAGGCTGGGCAAGGCCTGGCTGTGCTGGGCTAGAGCTCTAGGATATACAGACCCAGGAGTGCCTGGAACTCCAGGAAGGAAGGTGTAGAGGGAGGAGTCTCCAGGGCTTGGAGATAGAGAGTCAGCCTTCTGACACCTGGGTTTGAGATTTCTGGCTCAAGAACTATGCAGGATGAAATTTTGTTACTGCTAACTAGCTTGTGGCCACTGCTTTGGCCAGAGAAAAAAATACAATCACCTTCATTAAAACAGTACCAGTTCTAAAACGGGGCTCAAAAGTCACCTGTGTGATTTAGACTGAGACCAGGGGCAGCCCTGGTTGGTAACTGCAGGTAGAGAGAGGCAGGGGACCTCAGGCAGCACGTGTTCTCCTCTTGCCAGGCTTTGAACTGTGCAAGTGGTTGGTTGCTGGCATATCTCTGTCCTGATGCCCTCAGCAGCCTCTTCCAGGGCAGGCTGGGGGCTTTGTTCCTTTCCAGATAGCAGGGAGAGACTTCGAACATACTCAAGGAAGTTGGGAGGCATGCTTGGGACTGCCAACACACTTCTTGCTGTAGCTAGGCCTGGCTTTCTGGGGCAGGTGCCTCCCTAAGGCTGACTTGGTCTCTCTGGCACCAGTTCCTGCTAGAGCAGTCTGAAATGAGTCATGGTTGGGTAAGGGGAAACCCAGAGCCTTTCTGGGGTGGTGACATATGGCTGGCTTCTCAGACTTTGGTGTGGGCTGAGCGTCTGTGCCCCACCACCATTAACATCAACATCCTACCCAGAAGAGTGACTTGGAGGCAAGACTCGGGAGGGGATGGGGGTCACAAGAGGGGAGCTTTGCTAAGACTCATGTCCTGATGGACCCTAAAGAACCCGTCTCTCACCTGCCACGTGAGGATTCTGTGGAGAGGGAGCTATCAGTCTCCAGAAGCACTGAGCTCTCAGGCTCCTCATCCTTTTCCTAAACAGCCTAGGGATGACTGGAAAGGAAGAGGAGCCAAGGTCCCCACTGATGCAAGTAGGAGACAAGGACTAAAGGGCAGAGTAGAAGCTGTTGTCAGGGCAGCTGATGATTCTCAGGGAACTGTTGCCGTTGGTTGTGGTAACCTTCTCAGCTCTGGCATCCGGTGACATTCACCTCTGCCAAGCCCCAACTGCCACAGCAGCTTCCATGTACGTGGTGCAGACACCAATTCAGTCACGCTTCCGTTTTTCGCCACCTAGATCACCATCTGAGCTTTACTTTCCTCCAAACCGGGAAGGCTGCTGTCCCCTGAGCCTCTGGCTTGATGCTATGCACATAACCAGAAAACAAGCCAGATGTGCCAGTCTGTTGGCTTTAGTCTCTAGCTCTCCTTGCACCCAGGCCCTATTTTCTTTATTCTGAAGAGGAACCAAGGACCGGAAACTACTGAGTGCGACCCTAGCCCTGGCTGCCTGAGCAGGGGTAGAAGAGAAAGCCAGCCCCAAGGAAGGAGCAGGCAATCCTCATAGTGACAGTCCATATGGGAGGGCATGGTGTGGCTCTTAGAGACAAGTTCCCAGGGGCATCTCCAGAAATGGCCCAGATGTGTCCCTCCCAGCCTAGATGTATTCCCCATCTTCAAATGGCTGACATATCACAGGTTTTTGATACCCGCTCAACTCGGCATAGGGAAACAGGGCAGAGAGCATAGATCCCTTGCTGGAATTTTTCTTTTTCTTTTTCTTGTGGGCTGGTTGGGTGAGTTATTTCTCATCCCTGTGTGTCCCCTGGGTGCCTGCCCAGTGCCTGTGGGATGTTTACCGCTCCCTGCATTGGTTTCTGGGTGGCCAGGTGAGATCAGGGCCGAGGTAGAGAGCAAGGTGGGGGAGGGGTGAGCAGGAAGACTCATTTCCTGACTGACTGACAAGGCTGATAGCATCTCTCCCATCCCTTCCCCCGGGAACCTGCTTACAGAGGAGTTCAGCTCCAGTCATCGCAGCCGTCAAACGCACCTCTCTGTCCTGTGCTGATAAACTCATCACTCTGGAAGGCAGGCAGGCAGGGAGGCCCAGGTGCGGGTGTGCAGAGGGGCACAGGCCCACTTCATATCCCCCCCACCTGGTGTCTGGAGGCTGGCAGGATGGAAGTGTAATCGGGAGCTTCTCTCCTCTATTCTGTCCCTCACAAAAGACTAGGCAGGATGGCTGTGGAGGGGTCTCCCAACCCTCAGAGAGGAGTGTAGGTGAATGGAGAAACATTCCATCACTCCAGGCAAAGAGACAGAGGCGGTATGTGGTTCCCTTGGGCAGGACTCTCAGGCATTTCTCTGAATCCCAGGCCTCGGGTCCAGAATAGTCTTTGAAATGCCTGTCTATATACTCCAGCTGCAAGATGTGCCTACAATATAGACGAAAATCTTTTAGCCCCTTTGAGGTCATAGATGCCGTTGAGACATGGCTCTCTCCCTGCCCAAAGGCTCAGGTTGAGAAGTCCTAGACTAGCAGCTTCAGGTCTGGATGCTCGTGCATGCACTGTATATGCAAACTGAAAGCATGCAGCAGTCTTGCCTCACAGCCTGGGTCGGCTTCTCAGGCTGACAGGGCACAGGGCTGACTTGCTGAGGGATCCGTGTGGCTCACATCCGGTAGCCCGGGCTTGGTGTGTGCCGTCATAGGTCAGTTTTGAGACATACCCAAACTCAGTCACTCCTAGTGACTCCACTGCTACTTTATGGGTATGGGAGGGGGAGGCAACTGTTGTCCTTCTGGAACTGTGGACACAAAAATATGCAGAATGAGGAGCCAGCCCTCTGTGGAAGCAAAACCCAAGCTGCTATGAAGATTGTCACCCTCCTGGGCATGTCTCAGCCTGGGCCTCTCCTGCCTTGCCCTGAATTCTAGATGACATTATCTGAGGTGACTGGACATGTTGGAAAACCCCGTGTCCTTTGCGGCTGGAATCTGTCCCTATCCTGTGTGTCACTTCTAAATACTTTGTGAAGGGACGGCCCTGGAAATAGCTGTTGGATACTTGCCTGGGCCATTGTCCTGGTCTACCTGGCTAGCGGCCTGGAGGCAGGCAGGCAGCAAAGCGTAGGGATCAGGGGGACCCCTTCCACCCCCAGGCAGGCATCACGTAGGCAAGTTTGACCTAGATTGATTACCTCAGATGTGCTCTTTACTATGCACAGTCCTGGGGCTGTTGGGTCACCAGGGCATGGCTGAGGTCACACTATCAACTTTAGGTTATCAGCCCCTGCCCCCAGTCAGTAATGCTGATGGAGCAACAAAATGAGGATGTGTGTGAAGTCAAGACCTGAAGGCGGAGATAGGCTTTCTCTCTCTCTCTCTCTCTCTCTCTCTCTCTGTGTGTGTGTGTGTGTGTGTGTGTGTGTGTGTGTGTGTGCGCATATGAATCTACACCTATGTGTTCATTTTAGGTACAAGATGCATTTGAACACTGGAGAAAACTGTTCTGGGAGGAGGTGGCACTTTCTGTGACCTTCAGGAGTGGCCAAGGAGTGCTGCTCCAACCTGGCCACTAAGAGGTCATCTTTGTTAAACCCAAAGCCTGCCGGCTTCATTTTCAGCCTGGCACAATCAGGAACCTCCTCATTCTTGGCCTTGCAGGTACACGTGAGCAGCTGTGACAGAAGTCCTCAGGTGGGCTTCCAGGTGTGATAGGGAGGTTCCTTCCCTTGGGGTGCTCAGGGGTGCATGTTGGAATTATGCTTGAGGGTTTCTACCTGATCCAATCTCCTTGCCAGTTTTCATAGGCCCCAACAAAATGGGAGGGAACAGTGCGTAGAACCCCCCACCCCCATGTAATGCATATACTCCCCAATAATGCAGGTTCCCCACCCATTCACTACAGGGCACCTTTGACCAGCTTCCTGTTTTGGGGAGGATGACTGTATATGGATGTGGGTGTGATGGTGGGCAAAAGAAATAGTTTGCAAACACTTGGTGTATGATGCTCATGAGCCACCACATACGAATGCAAATGTCTGTTCTCTACCTGGTAGCACACAACCTCCCTGTAGGTTTGGACTATAAGTGGAGAAGACAGGAGGGCTACCTTTGGAGTCTATTTGAATCCCCTATACCACAGCTAGAGGTGGTTTGTCCCTCAGGACCCCAGACAGCAACATGCTGGGCTTGACTGGGGCACATCCTAGTGTGAGGCGTGAAGTTACCCAGCCTCATATCCAGAACAAACTGCAGCAGTGTAGCAGGAGTCCAAGGAGGCCCTCCCTACTCTGGCTTCTAAAGCTATGTTTGTGTTTATTTCAGTGCTTCTATGTGACACGGAAACACATATGCTCAATCCCCACTGCTCTGTCTGCCCTTGAGCAGATGGACATGATGCCAAAGTGGCTAAGGCCTGGCCTTCATGACAGTCTCTCTTTCTAGTTCCATTTCCAGTTTCCCAAAGAGAAGGTCCCTGGCTTCTACAGCACAGGGTCAAGGGGTACTGTGTACAAGTCATAGAGGGGTGAAGACTATCTTATGCCAGGCTCCCAGGAAACCTGGGTTTCCTGTTAGCTCAGATGTGATCTTAAAAGCCAGAGCTCAATAAACAGAGACTAAAGCACTTGGCATTCCTTCATTTAAACATACTATCAAAGGTATGGATTGTTATACCTGGCTCCAGCAGGATCAAAAGGAAGAGAGCCCTGTGCTCACAGGGGCACCTCCTACCGACCCCATGGCATAGCTAGGCATTCTGGTCTCATTGTGTAGATAGGGAAACTGAGGTACAGAACGGACCTACACTCTGCTAATGACTGCTTGATGTGGTTTGCATCCAGATTGGCCTCAGTTTCTGCCTCTGTATCAGTGGGAAGTCAAATTGGAGGAGCTCAAGGTTTCCTTCCACCTGTGCTCAGCCCAGGAGCTGGAACATGGACAGAAAGCTTCCTACAAGGCAGAATGCTGGAAGAAAGGACAGGAATGGCCTAAGAGGAGTTCAAGAGAGGGCAGAGCTGTTTGTGGCACTGCTGGGGGTCTTGTTCATCAGAGAGCCAAACCCTGTGGCTTGGATCAGGTTCTTTCCCCCTCCAATTGCCACTACAATCCCCTAGAAGAAAGCTGACCTGACATTCATTCCTCATAGCACCCTTTATCACAGGGTGGCACAGAGAGCCCAGTTTCACTCTTTCTTAGAATTCCAGACCCAGGAACAGGGGCCGTCTTCTGAAAGCTGTCCGCTTGGGATCTCTGCTTTCCTTCTCCAGTCCCTAGCCCTTATCCCTATGCCCAAGTTAAGTGGTGTTTTACCCCTTTATCTGGCTGGTAGGGGGTGGAGGCAGTGGTGGGGGTTATACTTGTCACCAGCAGAATGAGTGTGCAAAAGTCAGCAGATGCTGTGAGAATGTTGGGTGTGGGGGCTGGAGGGGTGTGTTTCCTGAGGGCTTGGGGAGGTTCCTAGGTGAACCCCCCTTAAGCTGTGAAGAATGTGAAGAGAGAACAGCTGTATGTGCCTGATGGATGGTAAGGGTGGAGGCTGGGATGGGGAAGAGGGAGGAGTGGGAAGCAGGGAGGGAAGAGAGGGTCCTGAAAGGGAAGACAACCCCAGCCCTGTTCTGAGGGCAGACAGATGGTCCGAGTTGCAGAGTCTGGGTTAAGCCAGGGTGAGAATTTTTACAGAGCTGTCCTGATGCCTGAGTGCTGGCACCTCCAGGTCAGTGGGCTTGGCTAACCCTGTACAAGAAAGGACAGTCCAGTCAGCCAGGGGCTCAAATGACAGCCCTAGGTTCCTTTTCTAACCATCCTTTTGAGTACCCATCCCTCTACCACTTTTGGCCACTGCCCATCTTGCCCACCAAGGCAGCTTGGTAGCCATTCTGCTTTACCAGGAGCTCCAAGTCCTAGCCAGGCTTTTCCTTCCAGGCTGTTCATTGGGAAGTTCACCTTCATGTCTGCC
This sequence comes from Mastomys coucha, assembly GCF_008632895.1. NCBI lineage: Eukaryota > Metazoa > Chordata > Mammalia > Rodentia > Muridae > Mastomys > Mastomys coucha. The sequence continues at coordinate 37,651,910 of NW_022196906.1, read as the reverse complement.
CTGCAACTCCCAGATGGTGGGGTGAAGGAGTGAAGGGGTGGGGGAGGGGGGAAGAAACATCCTAGCAGTGGCCCACCCCTCCCATCTGCAGGGGCCTCGGAGCATATTGCTTGTGGCAGCGTGTCAGGAGGCTCGATGTGGCACAGCCAGGCAGGCCTGACAGCGGAAATTGGAAGCTGGCTGCTGTTTGACAGGTATATTATTCCTGCTGCCCTCGATTTATTTACCAAACAGTGCACGGAGCCCCAGAAAGCTTTCAGCGGAAGAAGAGGGTGGAAGCCAAGGGGCCTTTGCAACGGTCAGGCAGCCTCAGTGTGCTGAGGAGGAGGCGCAGAGAACTAGATTAAAAAAAAGGGAGGCTGGGACTTCCTAAGGAGGCTCACCCAGGTTCTGAATGACCCAGAGCTTTCTGTGAGCATCCTTGAGGTCCCAACAGATGTTTTTTCAGCATCCTGCATCCAGATGTGGGGAGCTAGGAGGTTTGAGGAGAGCAGGGTAGCATGAGTTGGATGGATTCAGGGGCTCACTGATACAGATGTTCAGCTGAGTGAGAACTGACTTCTGTCCAGTGGAGGCTCCCTCTGCTTGAAGGAACACACGTTCCAGCTGGCAGAGGCAGTGCCCAGCCATGATGAGAGGCAGAGTATTTAGAATCAGATAGTCAAGAGTGGAAGCATAGGTTGGTTACGTGCAGCAATGTGACTTACAGAAGGAACACTACCCTTTGGAACACTACCCTCCCCACAGCAAGTGCTTACAGCCACAGTGCCTCATTCCCAGACTCTTGTGAGAAGAAAATAAATAACCGCTTCTTTTTTTCTCTGAGCCAGGGTCTCATATAGCCCAGACTGGCCTGGAACTTGCCATGTCACTTCTTGATCCTCCTGTCTGCATCTCCCAAGTGCTGGCTGGGATTATAGATGCTTACCACCATGCCTGGTTTTATGTGGTATTGGAGATTCAACGCAGGGCTTTTGTGAACACTGGATAAGCTCTCTACCAACTGAGCTACCTCCGATGAATAGCTTTTCAAAGGGTGTGTGAATGAATCTTAAGAAAACACAGGGAGTTCACATGTGAGCTTGATGGGTTTGGTGGAATGAGTCACAGGCTGGGAGGTCGGAATGTCTGCAGCAGTTTAGAGGGGCAGTCAGTGTGGGTGTGTAACTGGGGAAGTTCAGGTCGAGATTTGCCCTGAGTGAGAGACATGAATGCTCAGCAGAGGAACCTTAGCTGCCTCAGGAGCCTGGGAGTGCTTGTAGGTGTCTGAGTGTGACCACATGCTGGTCATGTAGAGGGAGGGCATGCCAGGGAGGGTATGGTACCTGAATTTGTAGTGGGCATGTGACAGAGCCTCAGGAATGCATGGGAGCATGTTTGCTTCAGTAGGGTGTGTGGTGGTGTGCTGGGGCTTCTATGGGGCAGGCATGTGTTAGTGTGCTCCTCCATGCAGTTGCAGGCATCTAGCCCAGGAAAGCAGGTTTGGCATGTCTACAAGGTTATCTTCTATCCATGCTCCTGCTGCAAGATTCACTGGGTTCCAGCGGTACAGAGAGTGAAGGATCAAGGCTGCTAGCCTACCTCAGTGGGGGGGGGGGTGGCACAGAGTGGAGCACACTCTAAACCCTTCTTCCTGGTTTCCTCCTGGAGCTCCCAGAGGCTCTCTGCCCATCTCTGCCTTCCCAGCTTCTAGGGGATCCCTTGGTATTTCATACTGACCATCTAACTCCCACCATCCCCAGGATACAGACTGTGAAAGTCCAGCCACCCTCAGCCTTCATGGCTGCAGAGCTGACAGCTGTCTCAGAGGTAGAGGAATGCAGGCACTGGGGACCTGAACCAATGGAGTCCTGTAGGCTCTCATTCCTGAGGGCTTTGGGTGTCTATCAGCCAGGAGTGGTGAGATGCCAAGGTGACTTTGAGGTAATAATTGTTGTGTGTGTGTGTATGTATGTGTATACCCGTGTGTGTGTGTGTGTGTGTGTGTGTGTGTGTGTGTGTCTGTGTGTAGGGGAGCACAGGGCACCTCACCAGTAGCATCTGTGAATCAGGCGGTCTCAGTGACCCTAGATAAACCTCCATGTGGAGGCAGCTTCTCCTCTCTGGGGTCATCAAACTGCAATGGGGACCCTCCACAGAAGGTTCATGTATGCCTTCCACTTGACACTTCTGCACAAAGGTGAGGAGCTACCAAGTCTGGAAGAACAGCAAGGACTTGAGGCTCTGTGCCCTAGGTGTTGTAATGTATTTTGGCTCTAACACTGGTATCCAGTTTCTGGTCCAGCATCTGACTTGAGGCTCGGAGCATCTCAAGGTGACTCTAGTATGCTGGGTGCTTTAGAGGAAGGTCCTGCAGTGGCCAGCAAAGCATGCAGCCTGCCAGCCAGGAGTGGGAGAAAAGCGCCAAAGGCTGGGGCCCTGTCCTGTCCATGTACATTTCTGTGCTAGAACTTGGCTCTCGAGAGAAGGTGGAGCAGCAGAAAGGCTGGCCAGCATCATCTCCCTGACACAGGGCAAGACATGCCCATCACCAGCATCCTCTGTGACCCTGTTCCTCCTGAGCCCCCAGACCAGAGGGTGCCTTCGTCCTATAGTCCGTCTTGCTTCATGGGAAGTGTCTGCTCCCATTCTGGCATGGCTGGCACTGGGTTTGCATCTCTCCCTCCTGTTTCTGAACCTGGCCGTCTCCCTCTCACCTTCTCCTCACTTTAGCAATCACCTGCATCCCTCTGTGTCCATCCATCTCCTCTTCTGCATCCCTCTCTGTCTAGCCATCTCTTCTCCTGCATCCCTCTCTGTCCATCCATCTCCTTTCCTGCATCTCTCTCTGCCCACCCCATCTCATCTCCTTCTTCCTACACCCCACCCTTTTCCCTCTTTTCTAAATTCTCTCCTCTTAGAGCCTGACGTGACTTCACACTAAATTCCCCAACCTCTCTTTAGAGCATAGCTGTGCTCAGAAGAGTGGTAAATAAGGAGGAAGAGGCAGGGCCTGGAGCTTTGAGGGCTGTCTGCAGTCTCCTGATGGGACTGTCAGAACTTTAAAGACTTAGGGTCCTCGGCTACACATCACTTTGAGTACATGCACATACACACATACAAGTGCTATACATGTGTTCTGGTGTGGTACAGCACCCTCCCTTCCTGAGGAGAGGAGAGATCCATCACAAGAAAACAAGGGAAGAATCAAAAGCTGGCTCTTGGTGTGTGTTAGCCGCATATCAAGGAGTGAGCAGGTAAGGGAGGAAGTGGAGTCGGAGGGGTTGAGGTGTTGTTGTTGGTTCATTTTGTCCTCGGCTCTTGCACTCAGAGGCCTTGAGTCTGGCTCTGTTGCAGGCCTGCAGCCCCTTGCACACGTGGGACTCAGAAACAAGGCCATCCTAGTGCCACTGCCAAGCTTTTCAACAGAGAAGGTGGAGCAAGAAGAAAGGAGAGAGAGGAAGACAGAAGGAAGGGGAAAAGAAAAGATGGGAGAAGAGGAGGAAGAGGAGGAGGGAGAGGAGGAGGAGCAGGGAGAGGAGAAGGCCCAGAGAAGTACAAACAAACAAACCTCATACATAAATTCAGACCAAATAGGTTGCTGCTTGTGGACATCATGCCGACTCCTTCTCTTTCCATTTCTATCCATGCTCTCCACTTCAGGCAGTTAGCTCTCATCCATCCCTAGGTCACCCTGTCCTAGCCTTCTTTTAACCATAGTGGCATGTTTCTTGGCTTCAAGGCAAGGGATACTTGACCCTGGCCAGACCAATCACCTTGCCACTGGGATTAGTCTAGAGACGAGGAAGCCAGATTTAGGAATATTGTTGAGGATTTGGGGAAGGGACTTTCTTCCTCTTGGTCAAGCCAAGGGGGCATAAGTATATCAAAGCTACTTTGTAACCTTGGATAAGACGTCCTGAGAATAAAGCCAATGCAATGCAAAGACACAGAACAAGGGCCTGGATACAGCCACGCCCGAAGCATCAAAGCTGTAGTCTGTGCCAGCCCATGGCTTTCTTGCTCAAGCCAGTGTGACTTGGGTTTCTGTCTCTTGGAAAATAAGGAGTTAACTAGCCCAGATACTGATGATTTGACCCCTCTGAGCTAGAGTTTCCTCATGTGCAAAACGATCTGTTATGAATTCTAAAAGCATTGGTGCTGAAGGATGCCTAGTAGGCCCGACACCAGGAGCACCAATTATTTTTGTACAAAGCCTTCTGCCTTTGCTCTCTCACTTGATCTTTTAAGAAGTCCGTGAAGCTTCTGGGCTGATTAGATGGCCCGCTTTCAGGGGGAGGATCTCATAGTCAGGGGCGACAGAGGACACGCAGCATCAGCCACCCTTCTCCTTTCTGCCCATGGGATGCTAATCTAATCTGCAGGGCATAAAGCACCAGGTTCTGCCAATGTGCAAGGCCCAGTGGGAGATGGAAAGACTAGAAGAAAAGTTGACGTCTGAGTCAGGTGTTCCCTCTCTCTGATGGCCTTAGGTTTGCATGCCCTTTAACCAGAAGTCAGCATCTTGAACGATAGTCTCTTCTCAGGCTCCCATAACCACTCCCTTTCTGTGGATCTCATACTGGTTGTGACTGGTTTCATCTCTGCTCAGCCAAAACATGCACAGATGATTCCTTTCTTAGCTACCTCTTCACAAACCTGTTTGTGTGACACCGTCGTCCCCAGAGACTGACCGCCATTGTGTACCCAGTGGCATCCAACTATTTGGATACAGGCACATGGACTTGGCATGCTGGGATTTTGTCCTTGTTGGTATTCCCTAATGGTCCTGGGACATCTTTCAGTCCCATGTTCCTCCAGGATCTGGGTGAGCCACTCTGTCTCCACAGCTTTCCTGATTCCTTACCTTACACCTGTCAAAGCTGCCCTCCCCCATGTCCTCCTTCTTCTTCCCTATCTGTTGGGTGTTGGTGCCTGTGGGGTGCCTATCTGGTGTTCCCTGGGGGCATAGGGACTATAAATAAGTCCATGTGGCTCTCCCAGGCCCATGGCTGCTGCCCTTAGCAGGCATATGGTAGATGCTTGGTGGCTGTTGGTTAAGTTCAGTGATAGAACTTAGAGTGACTCTGTGATCCACCGTCCTATGAGACTTTGCAGTAGCAGTGGCTTTGGTCCAGAGTGTCCTCCCTTCCTGTAGCTGCTGGGGATGTCCCCTTGCCTGCCTAGCCCCCATCACCAAGGTTCAGCTCAAGGCAGGGTGTCCCCTCCTCTGGAAGTCATTCCTCACAGAAGGCCCTCCAGCAGCCCCTTCCTGACTCTTTGACTGTGTTTTGAATTTAAAACGTCCCCATGAGCTCATGTCTTGAAGGCTTGGTCCTCAGCTGGGAGTACTTTTTGTGAGCCTCTTTGGAAGTGGGGCCTAGCTGCAGGAAGAAGGTCCCTTGGGGCTGGCCTTTGGAAATTACAGCCTGGAGCCTGGTTTCTGTCTGGCTCTTCTGCTTCCTGGTGTGAAGTGATAGAAGCAGCCTTTGCCACATCCTCCTGCTGCTGTAACAGGAGCTACTCTGCCATGTCTTCCTGTTGTAATAGGATAAAACTCTCGGAAACCATGAACCAAAATAAACCTTTCCTCTTCTATCAGGTGGTCTATCACAGTATATATATATATATATATATATATATATATATATATATATATATATATAGAGAGAGAGAGAGAGAGAGAGAGAGAGAGAGAGTATTTGAGGAGTAGGAGACCTTGGTAGGGCCCTCTCACACCAGCATTTCTCCCAGCACCGTCCTGGCACACTCTGGCCACAACACAGATGGCAGCAGCCTTTCTATTATAAACATCTTGGCGTACATGGTCTGTGGTAGCTCTTGCCTTCACACTTGGCTCACCAGTAATGGTCTGTTAAGGCAACGTGGAAGTGGAAGGTAAGTAACGTTAAACACAAGAGAACACTGCAGTCATTTAGAGAAGAGTAGGATCCTGGAAGAGCTCAGGGGAGAAGGAAAGCACCTCTCATGGGTCAGGTGAGAACCTGCCTGGATCCACAGGACCGCGGTCGGTCAGTGCTGAGCTGACTGTAGGAGACCTGAGCCCTAGGCGTGGGCTTCAGCTCTCATAGCTGATTACTGTGTGTTTCTTTAGTGAAAACCAAGCCACTTTCAAAGATCACACACCTTTTCTTTTTCTTTTCTTTTTTTTCCCTTTCCTTTTTTTTTTTTCTTTCGAGACAGGGTTTTTCTGTATAGCCCTGACTGTCCTGGAACTCACTCTGTAGACCAGGCTGGCTTTGAACTCAGAAATCTGCCTTCCTTTGCCTCCCAAGCGCTGGGACTAAAGGCGTGCCCCACCACTGACTTAAGGGAAGCCAACTTCAGACTCTAGGTTGCACTAAAAGCCAGGAGGAGGAGGAGCAACAGGGGGTCAGCAGGAGCACTCCACCGAGTCCATTCTGACAATGACAATGTGCTTCCTGAGCCCTGTCACCTGGATACTTGTGATCTGGTGAGCGAATACACTGCTGGGCCACATGTCACTAAGGGTTGTGTGGCCAGGCGTCAGGGAATCTAGCCTGGCCTGAAGCCCAAGGGTGTTAGAGAGAGATGCCTTAGAGAAAGATGAGGTTTAGGTTAGAGCCTAGCCATGGCCAACAGTGATATACTTTCTCCATTCAGCTTGGTCCAGTGTTGGGAGCACTGGGCTCAGTACACCTGCCAAGACTCTGCTACTTAAGTGTCTTGCCACAGAAGAGCCATATCTTTTTTTTTCTTTTAGATATTTTCTTTACTTACATGTAAATTTCTCCATTCCCAGTTTCCCCTCCA
>NW_022196906.1:37643386-37644146 GCF_008632895.1 Mastomys coucha | reverse complement strand
TTATTAGCCCAGAAGTTTGGAATACAGGAAGAACAACCCACATTCCACAAGGAACTCAAGAAGAAAACCAAAAGGAAGAGCCATATCTTGAAGGGGCTTCCAAACAGGCAAGTCAGGCAGGATCTCTCCATCGACCCTCAGGACCCAGCATCTTTCTTGGCTCAGACTCTGAAAGCACTGGAGTCATGCACACATCCCCTGAAGCCATCCTGGTGCAGGTAATGTGTCTACCCTTTATCCGTACCAAACCATGCACCTACAAGAAGTTTGATGTTTCGGCTCCTGCATCCCATGCTCAGCTCCAGATTGGTTATATGAAAGGAAGAGGAGTCTGGGAACCAGAACCAGGAAGCAGAGGCTAAGATGAGCCCCATGCTCCTGGCATCCTCCCAGGGATCCTGAAAAGTTTGTTTCCCTCCTCGTCCACCTTCTCTGTCTCCCTTCTGTTGCCTCAGGAAGAGGCCCTGGATCCCGGTGAGTAATGCGGTATCGACAAGTTGCTTCTCTCTTCTTGGTAACCAGCTCAGTGAACAACAGATCAATTCACAATCAAAGCTGCTTCCTGGGCCCAACACCACCCTGGGTGCTAACTCAAGCGCTCAAGTCTAGATATCCGGGCTAGCCTTCCTGCCTGCCTTCTAGGGAAAAAAAAAAAAAAAACCAAAAAACCAAAAAACAAACAGGAGGAGTAGGAACTGTAAGCTGTGGGGATGCTAAGAAGCTAGCCCAGATCTGTGAGGTCAGAGCCTGAGGGTGAGTG
>NW_022196906.1:37630238-37643376 GCF_008632895.1 Mastomys coucha | reverse complement strand
TCCATGGGTGACATGGCAGGTGGGCTTAGTTCCGGGGGAATGTTCTGGAACAGGTCCTGCAGGTAGGGAAGGGGGAGGTGTGGCAGAGGGAAAGGGAGTTCCAGGCAGGAAGACAGCTTGGAGTGAAGCTCTGTAAAGCCAGACAGAACAGCGGACTTCCTCTTCTAGAGAGGAAGTGAGTCTGTGGAAATATGTCCCAGTACCAACCTTGACTTGGGCACTGAGAGAAGCTGCCACTCTGATGTGCTTTTTTCAGAGAGGGATTCCTGGAAAAGGACGAAGGTAGGATTCAGGGACTCAAGATCATCAGATGTTGGGCAGAGGTGGGGTGGTGGTTGAGCCCAAGGAGAGGCAGAAGAGCATCAGCAGATGCGTGTGCTGATTCTATCATGTTCAGCCATATCCTCATCTACGCGTCAGTTTCCCCATGGGAGTAGCAATGCTAGTTCTCTCTGGGAGATTTGTGGGGCTGTATAAGAGATGAGAGCAAACATGCGTGTGACGTAGGAGCTGTGGAGCAGACACAAGAAACTGGGTCTGGAGTCCTACAGATGATGTCCAGAGCCCCCACATGGTGGTACGACGTAACCACACCGCTTGCAGACATGTTACTTAGGTGTCCTCATCTGGGAGATGAGAATAACAAACCTCTCCACCACAAGACAAATACACATTGTCAGTTAGACAATGTGTCCCTGGCACCAAGTGGCTCAATTCATGTCACTGCTCCTCTGGGGAGCTGGGTGATTGGTGGGACAGTGACACACTTATGTGGCCACGGCTCTGGTCAGCCGCCTGGCCTTGCCTGACCTTGGGGGGCCTCAATTTCTGGGTGTTGAAAATTGAGTTGTTAATGTGAGCCTCATTCGGCCGCTGTGTGGTGTCCTAGCTTATTGGTGTTGTTTACAATAACAATTGAGGAAGAGGGGCGAGATTGAATATCCAGTTCTTACGTCAGCAACTGGAGAGGAGAGAGGAGAAAAGATGGAGGGATGGGAAGCGTGAAGAGAGCTGAGGCACTTGAAGTTAGAAAGCCGAACGACCCAGGGTCTGCTGGAGCTGACTGGGACTCTGTTGCTACTCTCGCCTGGGAGAGCAGCCGAAACAAGCTCAGGTCTGGCCCAGCCCTTGGACCTCACAGGAGGCTAGTCTCCAGTCTCCCATCTGTCACTGATGGATGCTCAGGCGGGGCGTCTGTGAGGTCTGCAGGCAGGATCGATACTCTAATCAACACCACATGAGTCTCCAGCCTTTCTTCCCCACCCCAAACTGGGGGATGGGTGGTTTGGGGAGGGTGCTAGGAGTTGCCAAGATGAGAGAGATTATTAACTCCACTGGTGAGAACCCCACTGCATGAATAGATGAATGGCTGGGAGGAGGAGGAATAGTAGGAGATGCCTAAAAGCATCCTCTCAGGGGAGAGCCAGAGTTTGCCTAGCTGCCTCTTGGGTTCTTGGGTCCTGCCTCGATGCAGAGGGGCCTCCAGCATCATCTAGATGGCTAGACAAGGGCCCAGGGGACACCCCACCTCCTACTTTCTGGCCCCCTTGTCTACAGTAAATTCCTGATGCACACTCCATCCCTTTGCTGTGTCATATTAGCCAGTGTCTTCACCTTGTCCCCTTCTGCACAGGACACTGGATCTCTGTCCCTCCACTCTAGGCCTTGTGCCTTCCTTCCTGTCTGGGAGCTGAGTGTAGGCCTCCACCTCATGTAGGTCTGGGTCTTGCTTTGTCCACTGAAGTGATGACTTTTGTTTTTTTCTGGCCTGCTTACTAGGGGCCAATACCTTTTTCCTGGGTAGCTACCTGAGCTGTGCCTGGGCAGAAGCTGAAGGGCTTGGCGGTCCTACTTTGCTGCCTCTTTGGACAGCTGCCTTTGCTAACCTGGAGCCTGGGTACACACCACCAGCTTCAGAAAGATGGTCTATGCCTCTCCTGCTCCCCGGTGCTGAGCCATGTGAGGTCAGGCCCCTGAGCCCAGCAGTCCTACCTGGGAAAGGGCTGGCCCTAGTGACACTCTGCTAAGGCTTAGCTGTTTGGTTGTGGATAAGTCACTTCTTTCTCTTTGTCCAGCTGCACAAACGGAGTGCATTCTACCTTTCTGGCCCCAGGAAATTCCAAGGGACAAAAACCCAGTGGCCTGTGAAGGGTCAGGCAGGCATTGGCAGGCCTGGGTGTGAGCAGATGCCAACTCCAGGGTTTGGATGCCAGTCTTGCCAGCTCTCCGGGCCCTCAGTGAGGAAACAACACTGGAATTATGACATAGCATGCTCGAAGCCAACAGGAGAGACCTGAGACCATCTCAAAACAAACAAAACCTAAAAGAGTTGGGAGTAAAAGACGAGTCAGACATGGGGAGAGACCATCAGAAGTTACCAGAGAGGAGATGCTCTCTGGGCCAGTCCCTGGAACCACACTTCACTCTCTGTCTTCTCTCATTCAAATTTTTCACACCAAGACTACTGTTTCATAGATATGCGTGTTGTGCAGAGCCAGGGACGTATGGCCTCATGCTTGACAACACGTGTCAGTGGGTCTGTGGCTCTCATTGGCCTCATGGCTCCTCACACAACTATAAAGGTGCATCTGGTCATGCATGCACTTTATGCCTGCCTTCAAACTAGAATGTCTTATCCAGGAGAAACATAAGGGAACCAAGACGTAAGACTGCCCAAGCCCAGACAGGGAGAGTGACCAGTCTGATGTTACACAGCAAGCAGAGCTATGACTTCAGTTCCAGGGCCAGTGTTGTTTATGCAAGAATTGAACCCTTACTCTTTGATCCAAATTAAATTTCTGGGCAAAACGCAAAAACAGTGTTAAAGCCCCCACCCTGTGCATTACTACACTACCCAGCTGCCACCAAATTTCATCTCCTGGTTCCCTGACCATGTCTATCAGCCCTTCCTCTTGTCAACTGTTCCCTGCATGTTGTCCCCATCTGCCCCTGAGTTGTCTGTGATCTTCTTCAGACCGCGTCCCTTGAGACACCTCTGTACCCCTCTTTTCAGTCAATCAGACCTGGAACTGTCCAGCATTGACAGCAGCTCTCTGCTGAGAGATGAGAGCCTTTCCGGACAGCCCTTTGTAGCTGAACAGACACCATCTCACAATTGAACTTAAAAAACTGGAGGCCAGCAGGAGACACCCCTGGACAATGAGGCCATTTGGGGCTGCTTCCTCCACACTGTGAGTTTTGAAGCTTGTTCAGCTACCTGCAGAGTCCTGACAAGATGATAGAGTCAGCAGCCATGGTTGTGAGCTGCACACAGACTAGAATCTATGTCTGGCTGCTAAGCCAGGCTCTAACTTGACCTTGGCCAAGCTCTATGGCTTCCTACCCAGCTTGGCAATGTAGCTGATGACTACCACATACAACTTGCCGATGTGGCTGTGAGAATTAGCAATGAGATGGCTGGGCAGGTAGCTCAATGATGGAGCTCTTGCCTAGCATATGCAGGAACCCAAGCTTGATTCCAGCACTGTGAAATTAACAAGATAACTCATGTGCTGTGTTGCAGAATGCTGCCTGGGCCAAGTATTGACTTTATACTCAGCCCTGAGCTGTGATCCATGGACTGGGAACCGAAGCCTCGATGCACTCTGGACTCTATCTTGTGTAGTCACCATGAACATCCTGGGAGATGTCCACCCTCTTCAGACAGAGGAAGGAAGCTCAAAGGAGGTCCTTATCTCCTCTCATGCCATGCCCCAACCTTGTGGAGAGGTTGATTGTCTCATCATTTCTTCCTGAGTTTCGGCTAAGCTGGGCTGGACTGACATTTCTCACCCTTTTGAATGTCTCATCAGGCATCCCTGCAGAGAACATCTGCTGTTTCCCCAGGGCTGTCCCCTCCCCAGGCAGACAACACCCTCTCAGGACCCCTCTCTAGTGTCCTCTCTGAGTCCTTTCTGGAACTCTGCCTGCCATGCCCACTATCCTGAGTCACCATATGCTCTGTCCAGCATCACTCTGGTGGGAGCGGCTGACCTAGTTGCGGGAGTTAGTGAGGGCTGTGTGTGTGCACATGCATGCTCATGCTCATAGGCTCATAGGAATGTATGCATACGCACTCGTGTGCATGTTTATGAAAATTGTATGTGTACATATGTGCACTTGGGTGCCTACAGAAATGTCCGTGCACATATGTATTTAGTCTCTTGCTCATAAGAGTTTGGGTGCAGACAAGACTGTGTGCATGTGTGTATACATGCACATGTATGTATATCTGGGGTTGTACAGAACAGGGGACACACTGTGGGGTATGAAGAGCTAGGGCAACTCAATGAGGTTCAACAGATGACTATCATGGGGCTGGCCCACTATTGGTCAGCCAGAGGTGTTCAAAGATGCTCACTGTAGGAATCGACAAATTTCCAGAGCAGATCCAGGAGAGTGGGCAGGCTGTATGCCTCTCCTCCTTGGCCTATCTGCAGAGGCTGTAATGGTCATGGGTGGAGACCTCAAGGCCCTCTGGCCAATATTCATTGTGTGGACTCTATCCTGGACATAGGCACCCTCTCTCCCTGTTCTTGGTACCCTCTATGAGCACCATAGCAAGAACAGCTCGGACCATGAGCTCACATTTGGGAAGTTGCATATCCTCTTTAAGGCTTACCCTCCTCTTCAGCATCAGGAGGCTTACCTTCCGCAGGTATACTAGTTTTATGCAGTCTAGAGTCATCTGAGAGGCGAGAATCTCAACTGGCAAAAATGCCTCCGTAGGATCCAGATATAAGGCATCTTCTTAATGATTGATGGAGAAAGTCTCAAGTTTATTGTGGATGGTACCGTCCCTGGGTTGATGGATCTGGGTTGTATAAAAAAGCAGGCTGAACAAGCCATGATGAGCAAGCCAGTAAGCAGTATCCATCCATGTTCTCTGCATTAGAGTCTGCCTCCGGGTTCCAGCCCTGTTTGAGTTCCTATCCTGGCTTCCTTCACTGATGAACAGCAATATGGAGGTGTAAGCCAAATGAACCCTTTCTTCCCCAACTTGCTTTTTGGTCATGGTGTTTCACAGCAGCAAAACCCCAGCTAAGGCAGGTGGGAAATGGCTCTCTGAGAGGATACACTTGATAGCAAAGGTCTCCCAAGTGGGTGCTATCCGTACATGTGTAAAGCAGGGCTTTGGCCTCTGTTCCTGTTGTGAGACAATGACCAAGTCCACGAATTGACTTATGTGAAGGCCCTGGCAGTGTGTGTATCACACAGTGGCAGGCTTCTGGTCATCAGATGACCAGGTGAGCCAGCCACTGCTACCTATCCTGGCAGACTGCTTTGACTGCCTTGGCCAAGTGCAGGGATATCTGGGGTGTTTTGTCTTTTAGGCAAGTCAGCCACTAAGAAACTTCTTGTTGGGAGTGAGGCCAGCCTAGTTCTTGGACAGAGTGGTCCCCAGGATTACTGGTTGGGATTCTGGTGAGACTGGTTACCTGGAAGGGAATGGTGTTATGTGATGTTTGGCTCTGCTGGGGTCCCCACCTGCCATCTAGTGTGGAAACAGAGCCTCTGGGTCCTGGGATAAGAGGTTTTGCTAGAAGCAGGAGCCCCACATAGGTGGTGTTAGTCTGGGGGGTAGAGATGCCCAGGAAAGCTGAATTTGGTCTTGGAAAGCCAAGACTTTCTTTTATATAGAAACAGGAAATGGACCTGGAGTCACTCATCCACTAGAGAGGTCACATACAAGGACAAGGGCATATGGCCATTGGTGTTTTCACTCATGAACTGGGGTGAGCCCCAACATTCCCCTGAGGGTTTTCAAAGGGATGCCTGGTGTACAGATAGAGACAGTAGCTTTTCTCTAAATGATAAATGAGTCCTCTACCATTCACTGCAGGACTCTGGCCCATTACCTGGATACCCACCTTGCTCTGGATGCCTGATTACTCTCCCTTCCTTGCCTCATCCTGGTAAGGGTCTGGGAGTCACTCACTAGTCCGTGGCATGTGGTTGATGGGCTGAGTCTCAGCATTTCATTGGTCTGGTGGCACAACGCTCCATTAGGATAGCCCGGTAAAGTGTGTGTGTGTGTGCAGGTTCCTGATGGCATAAGGAACTGCATCATAAAACATGCAGGAAAATGAAGCACTCAGCTTCCTCTTCCATCCGGTAATGGCCGTACCGTTCCATATCAAGGGCCATCAGAGTGTGGGGCTGGAATAAGCAAGAGCCCGCCTACCGTAGCTCATGGATAAACAACCTGGCCCGTGGCAAATAAAATGGGAAAGTTGAAATACAGCTGCCATTTAGTTCAAGTTGGATATTAATAGCTTCAGGGATGGACTCCAAAGGAGTGAAGAGAGGACGATGAGCAGGGGAAGGGAGAACTGAGAATACCATTAACATTGAATTTCCTCAGAGAGACTGAGGAATGTCTGGAGAACTGCTCTTTGGTCTTGAGGTGGAAAAGAAAAAAGGGGGAGGGGCACGAGGCTCTTGCCAGAAGATGCTCATGCTATAACTTTTTTTTTTAATTGGATATTTTATTTATTTAAATTTCAAATGTTATCCCCTTTCCTGGTCTCCCCTCCAGAACTCCCTAGCCCCTTTTCCCTTCCCCCTGTCTCTCTACCACCCACCCACTCACTCCCACCTTCCTGCCCTGGCATTCCCCTACACTAGGGGATCGAACCCCCTCAGGCCCAAGAGCCGCTCCTCCCACTGATGTCCAACAAGGCCATCCTCTGCCACATATGCAGCCAGAGCCATGGGTCCCTCCATGTGTACTCTTTGGTTGGTGGTTTAGTCCCTGGGAGCTCTGGGTTGTCTGGTTGGTTGATATTGTTATTCTTCCTATGGGGTTGCAAACCTCTTGAGTTCCTTCAGTCCTTTCTCTAACTCCTCCATCGGGGACCCCAGGCTTAGTCCAGTGGTTGGCTGCAACCATCCACCTCTGTATTTGTAAGGCTCTGGCAGAGGCTCTCAGGAGACAGCCATATCAGGCTCCTGTCAGCAAGCATCTGCAATAGCGTCCAGGTTTATGCCATAACTTGTTAATGGAAACAACTTCTTCTAGTGTTGTGGGTTGAGGTCTGTCTTAGTCAGGGTTTCTATTCCTGCACAAACATCATGGCCAAGAAACAAGTTGGGGAGGAAAGGGTTTATTCAGCTTATTTCCACATTGCTGTTGATCACCAGAGGAAGTCAGGACAGGAACTCAAGCAGGTCAGGAAGCAGGAGCTGATGCAGAGGCCATGGAGAGATGTTTCTTACTGGCTTGCTTCCCCTGGCTTGCTCAGCCTGTTCTCTTATAGAACCCAAGACTTCCAGCCCAGGGATGGCACTACCCACAAGGGGCCCTACTCCCTTGATCACTAATTAAGAAAATGCGCCACAGCTGGATCTCATGGAAGCACTTCCCCAACTGAAACTCCCTTCTCTGTGATAACTCCAACCTGTGTCAAGTTGGCACACAAAACCAGCCAGTACAATTGACCCCTTGTCAACTTGACACACAAACATTACTATTAAGCCTCAACCCTTACTTTCTTATTCATCCCCAAGATCTAAAGTCCCACAGTCTTTACATATTAAAAGTTCAATCAATTTAAAATGTCCAACATCTTTTAAAATTCAAAGTCTCTTAACTGTGGGCTCCATTAAAATATTTTCTTCCTTCAAGAGGGAAAAATATCAGGGCACAGTCAGAAGCAAAAATCAAATTCCAACTGTCCAATGTCTGGGATCCACTCACAATCTTCTGGATTCCTCCAAGGGCTTGGGTCACTTCTCCAGCTCTGCCCTTTGTAGCACACACTGTTGCCCGCGCAGTCGTCTCACCAGCAAGAAGACACACGGACACTAGGATCCTTCTGCAGCAAGCATTTATTGCATCATGAAGAGGAAAAAGGGCCGAGCCAATAATTGGCACTGCTTATATACACCACAGCGCGGCGTGTCCGCCCATGATTGGCTGCTTGCTCATCACCTATGTGATGTCCTGGGACAGGCCGTGACCTGGCACCTCCTCACTCTACGCACATGCGCAAACAGTTGTTTACCAGGAGTCGACAGCGGATGTAGGCGCCATCTTGTCAAGGCGAATGCCTCTCCAGATCTACCGCTCTCCACAACACACCTTGTCTTCTAGGCTCCAGATGCCTGTACTCCACTGCTGCTGCTGTTCTTGGTGGTCATTCATGGTACTGGCATCTCTAAAACACTGTCTTCTGCTGTAACTAGGCTTTACCAATAGCCTCTCATAGACTGTCTTCATGGTGCCAAGCCTCAATTCCTTTGCATGACCCCTTCAGTCTTGGGCCATCAATTGCAAATCAAGGCTACCCCTTCACCAATGGTCTTCCATGGCCCCTCACTGTGCCGAGCCTCAGCTGCTCTTCATGACCCCTTCATGCCTTCAAAACCAGTACCACCTGGGTGACTCTTACACATTACTAAGTTCTGCTGCAGCACAAGGTACAACTTTGGCTATCTCTGGAACACAGTCTCTTTGCTCTCAGAAAACACTTCCCAGAAGATGTCACCTCAATGATGCTGGTCTCTTCTTAATCACCACTAATTTCGTAGCTCCAGTTAACCAGCATCAATAGTCCCAGTAATGCAAAGTTTTTAGTAGTTCTGGTATCTTGTTAATCACAGCTGATTTTTCAGCCCCAGCTAACTAAAACCACAGAATCTTCACAATCAAAATAGCAATGTCCCTGATAGAGTCTTTAATCTTCCTTCTGAAATTTCACAAGCCAGGTCTCCATCTTCTGCACTGTTCTCAACATTATCTTTCAAGCACAATATCCCATAGAGCTCTTAACAACCAATGGCTCTTCTAGCTCAAAGTTCCAAAATCCTTTCACAATCCTCCCCAAAACATGGTCAGGTTGTCACAGGAATGCCCCACTATGCTGGTACCAATTTGTCTTAGTCAGGGTTTCTATTCCTGAACAAATGTCATGACGAAGAAACAAGTTGGGGAGGAAAGGGTTTATTCAGCTTACTTCCACATTGCTGTTGATCACCAGAGGAAGTCAGGACAGGAACTCAAGCAGGTCAGGAAGCAGGAGCTGACACAGAGGCCATGGAGAGATGTTCCTTACTGACTTGCTTCTCCTGGCTTGCTCAGCCTGCTCTCTTATAGAACCCAAGACTTCCAGCCCAGGGATGGCACCACCCACAAGGGGCCCTACCCCCTTGATCACTAATTGAGAAAATGCCCCACAGCTGGATCTCATGGAGGCACTTCCCCAACTGAAACTCTCTTCTCTGTGATAACTCCAACCTGTGTCAAGTTGGCACACAAAACCAGCCAGTTCAAGGTCCCAAGCCAGTGGTTCTCTGGCTGTGACCTGACCATCCTAGGGCAACTTGAATCTGTCTTGCACCTGGCATTGTCTGAATACATATCCCTGGTTCAAGCCATTACTTCTCCATATCCATGACTTATGCACATTGATCCCTGGTTACCCCATCAGATTCTCCTGGCCACCATCTCCCTCTTACTCCTGATATAGGAGAGAGGGCTTTGTCAAACTTGTGCTGGATGTACCACTGGGGCTAGCACCTATGTATTTATTCCCCTGCTGTCTCTCCAGCACAGACCTATCCTCAGCTCAAGAGGTGACCTCCAACTCCCTGGTATGGTAGCCACCAGAAACTCATAACCACTTGGAGTACAAGGGTTGAATTCCTTATTGGGAATGGGAATAACTCTTTGGTCAATTGATATGCCAGAATGGCCCAGGCATGAGGCCACTGGTGGGTTTGTCATAGTGACTGAGCCAAGTCAAGGCCATTTCCGAGATCCATGACTCCTTAGATTGATTAGTTGGTAAAAGCAAAATTTCTTGAAATTTTCTACTTGGTTCCCAAAACACATGCCATGGATACTGGCCAGGAAACAGGAGGCTTGAGGTTAAGGCTCTGCCCTGTTAGGATTCTTCGAAGACCTCTGGCCAGTTCCAGACGCTCTCTGAACTGTGTTAGTATCTTCTGTTGATTGACGCTTTGATCTGTATCACAGGCCTCAGGGTTCAGTAGCCTTCAGAGTCATCATCAGTGCACTTGTGAGAACACTGTCCTTGGGTACCACACAGAGCTCATCATTTAGTGAATCTGTGGTTCCAGGAGGGTCCCAGGTGATCTGCTGGTGGTGGTCAGGATGCTGCTCTGAGAACCACTGCTTCCCAAATGCGGATGTCTTTGCCCAGAGCCCTGGGAGAGTTTGTTAAGAAGGCAGATGCCTCGGCTCCTTCCCTTAAGACTTGGATTCCATTCATGGGATAAATCCATGTTATTGATGCTTCCTGGTGACTCTGATGTAGAGCCATGTCTGGGAATCTCAGGCTGCATAGTCTCAAACATTTTTTAAGTTTTAAAAATAAATCTGTGGAGTGGATAATGCGTATTTAATGTGTTCCATTTGATACATTTTGGCAAGGTGATTGTTTGTTTTTCTTGCTTTGTTGTTTGAGGCCGGATATTACTGTGCATATAGCCCTGGCTGGCCTTGTATTTGCTATGGAGTTCAGGCCAGGCTTGAACTTGTAGCAATCCTCCTGCCTGAGTTTCCCAGGTGCCAGTATTGTGGCGTCTACTACCACACACAGATAAAGTTGGCAGGTATGCATTGTGAACTATGGCTATAATTAAACCACTGAATACACCCATCCGTCTCCAAAGTTACCCCATGCTCTTGGTCATTCTTCTGCTTGCTTCTCTCTACAGAGGTTTTACCATCTAGTGGATGGATGCAGAATTGGGGACTCTCAGGCTCTGCTGGAGGAGGTGCACACAGCAAGTACCATTTCCCATGGACAGAGCAGGAGAATGTAGGCATGAGTTTGGAGAAGCAACCAGGGAAGACACTAAGTTGGCAAAGCTGAGTCTATTAGCAGGAGCTGGTCTTAGGAGTGTCAATGAACTCTACAATTATACAAGAGAAAGCCCAGGCTACCTGCACAGAAGTAAGGGAAGAAAAAGGAGAGGGACGTTTTAGAGGACCTAGTGGTGAGGAGTCCCTGCTAGGAAAGGGGGGTGGCTTTGTCAGCTGAGGCAAAGACAGCCCCAAACAGACTAGAAAACAGGCTCTCCCTGGTAAGGGCTGGGCTGTCATCTCTGTTCCCTCTCTTGTGACAGTTTAACAAAGCACCCAAGAAATGCCAGGCACTGTGCCTAGCCCCAGCCTCAAACGGGATCATTGACACTGTGGTGGAAATAGTCCCAGGCTAGCTGGGGCACAGCCAGCGATGTGACCCACAGCGGAGGTTTTGCCAGGACATCCTCGTCACCAGTGGAGTCCAGGCTAGAGGTCAGAAGTAGGATGGCTGGGAAGTGCCTCCTCAAGGAGGTCATCACTGTCTGAGGATCCGATGGTGACAAGGAAGAGATGAGGGCTCTGGTGTAGGTACCAAAACTACACCACCTCAGAGAAGTGGTGCTTAGCACAGCGCTCCGGTTTCACAGCATGAAACCAGGCCCAAGAGGACTTCTGGGGAAAAAAATGGAGAAAAGTTCCCCCAATGGAAATGAGACTCCAGTCTCCTTCCCTGTCCTGTCTGTGTGCATCTGATCACTCACCATGGGCTTGTAGTGTGTATGTGTGTGTGTGTGTATGTGTGTGTGTGTGTGTGTACGTGTGTGTGTACATGTGTGTTCACATGGGAGTGTGTGCAAGTTTGTGTATGTGTGTGCATGCACATGTGTGTGTGTGCGTACAACGCACGCATGTTTTTTACTGTATTGTATTGTTCAACTGTCTGTTTATTTCAGTGTGTCAACTGATTTCTTTTCCTATCGTGAGCTAGGCACTCTCTTGGATGTGTTAGTAGTGAGTTAGGCAGATAGGATCCTTGTCTGTGGAGTTTGCATTTTTGTAGGAATTAGACTTCTGAAGATTTTCTATAAAGACTTGAAGAAGCCTCTAGGGGGGAGGGGCTCTGGAAGCACATTATGCATCCTTGGGTCTGCTGTGGGATGGGAGACAGTCTAAATAGATGATTGTCCTTGGGTTGCCTCAGCTTTCCATGCTGGCAAGTCATGTGCAAGCAGTGTGTTGTTTTTAAGTGGAAATATGTGATTAGCGTTGTTCTAGGGTGACTCAGAACCTAGGGCACAAACCCAGAGGTTTGTTCTAGCAGTGGTTCTCAACCTGTGGGTCTCAAGTCCCAGATGTCACATGTTGGATGTCCTGCATGTCAGATATTTACATTATGATTCATAACGGTAACAAAACTACAGCAATGAAATAGCAATGTGAATAACTATATGGTTGGGGTCGCCGCAATGTGAGAAACTGTATTAAAAGGGTTGAAGTATTAAGAAGGTTGAGAATCACTGTAGATTCTGGTCCTGACCACCCCACTCACCTTCAGTGATTAGGAATTCAAAAAACAATATTTTTTTCGGTTACACTTAAATTTATTCATTTCTTTGTGTGTGTGTGTGTGTGTGTGTGTGTGTGTGTGTGTGTGTGGAGGAAGAGAGAGACAGAGAGACAGAGAGGATAATTTGCTGTGTTTGGTCCTCTCCTTCTACTACGTGGATTCTAAAGATGGAGCTTAGAACTCAGGCTTGGTGGCAGATAGATCTTTACCCACTGAACCATCTTGACAGCCCATTAATAGATTTTGAGAGAGGTTGCATGTTTAACAGGTCTACAGATATCCCTTTTCAATGAAAACTTTTCGTTGCAAGATACATCCCTAAAACAGACTCACAGACATTCAAACCTGGATCCTCACAAGGCTAGTCTGCCTAAGAGCCTGCCTTTGATCTGGAACTCTGCACTCTGTCCTCAGCAGTGACATTGCTGTCACTCAGCCTCTATCCTCTCCCTACGGAGGGGTAACTACCTTCATGAATCCGAACTCCGTAAATTACCTGCTCCCTTTTGTTGAACTTTATATAATGAAGTTGTACAGTATGTACTCATTTGTGTTTGACAAAATTTCCCTCTGTGCTCTTTCGTTGCTTTGTTTGTATTGCGTGCTTGTAGCTCCTGCTTCTTGCTGATAGGTAGTATTTCTTTGTATGATTATACACAACTTATTTCTCCATTCTTCTGTTGATGAGTATTTGGATTGCCTCCAGTTGGGCCATTAGGAATGGTGCCTGTGTGTAGGATGCCGACCAGCAGCTTCCTACTAGCGTGGGTTTCCACGAACCGGGAATGTGAGGGACC
>NW_022196906.1:37598947-37620785 GCF_008632895.1 Mastomys coucha | reverse complement strand
GAGACTAGCTGTCAACTTGTAGTTTCGGTTTGAGAATCTCCGAGAGCACAGCAGGGCTTCCCACACCTGTGAAGCTTCATGTATATGTGGTGCACGGGTGCTTGTGCTGTAGGATAGGATGCTGGGGTCACAGGGTCTGTCCGTGTCAGCTCTAGGGATACTGCAGAGGAGAAGCTTCTATGGTGGCTTCTAGTGATCTGCCTCTTGCTCACCTTTCCCAGGAACATTTGCTAGGCTTACCTTCTCACCTTTAAAAACAGAGAAAAGAAATAAAGAGCATCACCTCTGAGATAGCTATGGGAAGATGACAACTTCTGCCTGTATACTGCCTCTGCCCCAGAAAGCCCTCTAAGATACTAAGGATTGTCCCGTAGAAGGATCCCCACAGTAAAGATGTCACGAGGAATGTAGTCCTTTCAACAACCAGGGGAGTAAATGTACAAATTCAGTTAGGCTCACAGCCCCCCAACTCCCCCATCTTCCACATCCTTGACAGCATCGCAGTGGATAGCTTCAAGCCACAGACACCATGCTTAGCTTGGTTGGATTCCTGGTCTACGGAGACTGTTTGGTAATAAGTGCTGTTTGAAGTCACTGTGTTTGTGGTAATCTGTTACATGGTAATAGATAGCTAATACACTGCCAAGCGCTTGTCTAGGAGGATTGTACTCATTTATATTTCTGCCAAACACTTCAAAAGTCCCTGTTGTTCTGTGTACCTGCCAACACATGGTATTGCCCATCTTTGTAATTTTGGCTGTGGTGATGGGTGTGTGGCAACATTACACTATGGATTTAATTTGCGTTTCTCTGATGATGGATCAGTTGGGCACCATGTGTTAATCAGTCATTCATACATTACTGTTTGTGAAGTATTTATTCCTTCATGTCCTTTGCCCATCCTTTCTAACATATGATTTATCTCTTCCTTGTTTGTTTATAGGAATTCTTTTATTTTATATTCTGGTTATGAGTTCTGTGTCAGACATCTGTTTTTCAAATATCCTCTTCCATTTTACGGCTTACAGCTTTATCGTATTTTCTTTGCCTTAGCAGCATATTAAAATAGTTTCACATTTTAGAAAAGATAAGAGAATAGAGTTAATATAATATTTTTTTGCAAAGCCTACACCTTTTGTTCACATGTAGCCTCTATACCTGTGAATCCTCTCCATACACAGACATACAGACACAGACACACACACACACAGACACACACAGAGACACACACAGGTGCACACACACAGACACACAGACACACAGACACACAGACACACAGACACACACACAGAACTTTTCTGAACCATTGCAGAGTAAGCTACATGCATGATGGTCCTTACTCCCAAACAGGTGAGTGCCCAAGTGTCTGTTCTTAGGATCTGGTCTCCATGAACACACTAGAGTTATCAGAGTCAGTCAATTTAGCATCCAACACTACTCTAATCTAATCTACTATCTGTGTGCTGACTTCCTCACTTGATCTAATAATGTGTCTATGACATTTTCCCCTCCAGTGTCTAGGATCAGGCATTGTATTCAGTTGACATGTCTTTTTAGTCTCTCATAATTGAGAGCATTCCCGTAGCTGGTTTTTGTCACTTATGACATTGACATTTTGAAGCATACAGTTCCTCCCCTTCTTCCCTCTTAGATAGAATAGTCCTCATTATTCATCTGATATTTTATTATGACTAGAGGGAACCCTGTATTGCTGTCTAGAATTGCATGTAAACAGGCTTGTGTCCTTGGGATCACACACCTGGAACTGTTCCATGACCCTTTCAAGTGACACAGTTTGGTCTCCTGGCTAGGGTGTTGTCCAGTCCTTTGAGTAAAGATAATTTTCTCTCCTTGGAATAAACAATCTCTAGGGTTCTGCAGGCTGAGACTATGCAAATATTTTGCTTCTCACTGAAGTACCTCCCAGCTTAGCTTCTGTTGGTCTTTCCTGTTTGACTCAGTCATCATCATGCTGTTTTCAGAAGGCTGGACATTCTCTAACCTCAGCACTCCCTCCACTGTTGCTTGTAGCCTGCCAAAAATATACATGAGCAGAAACACTCCCTTTGAAAATCTGTTCTGTCATCTGATTATCCATCCATCCACCCACTCACCCACCTACCCACTCACCCACCCACCCACCCATCTGTCTGTCCGTCTGTCTGCCCTATCTATCTATCTATCTATCTATCTATCTATCTATCTATCTATCTATCTATCTATTTATCTATCTATCCATCTGCCATATCTATTTATCTATGATCTATCTGTCTGCCATATCTATCTATCTATCTATCTATCTATCTATCTATCTATCTATCTATCTATCTATGATCTATCTCATCTACTATCTATCTGCCATATCTATCTGTAATATCTATCTATTTATCTATCCATCCATTTATCTATCTACCATCTGTCTATCCATCTATCTGTCTCCTTTCTCTCTATGGATTTTTGAGACAGGGTCTCTCCCTGACTGGAAACTATGTTTCCAAGACACAAGCATTAAGAGATGGGACCTTAGCCAGGTGTTATTGGCACACACCTTTAATCCCAGCACTCTGAAGACAGAGGCAGGTGATCTCTGTGAATTCAAAGCCAGCCTGATCTACAGAGTGAGTTCCAGTGAGTTCCAGAGTGAGTGACAGCCAAAGCTACAGAGAGAAACCCTGTCTCACAAAATAAAAAACAAAAACAAAAAGTAGATGAACCCTTGAGAAGGTGATAAAGTCATGGTATGCATGTGTGGGTGTTGGGGGCTCTGAATTAATCATGGAGGGAATGGGCTTGTTGTGTTGGAAGTGGGTCTCTAGTTTTAAAAAAAAAGCAAGTTTGTTTGTCTCCCTTCCCACTCTGTTTGGAATGCCTGTTTGCCTGTCTACCTTCACATTAGGATGATATACTCTAAGGTCCCTGCTGGATACTATGCTCTTGGACTCCCTGCCTCACAACCATTACGTCAAATGAACCTCTGCTGTTTACTTCACTTGGCCTAAGGCAGCCTAATATAACAAACGGACTAAGACAGGGGTCAAGATGAGCCCTTTTCCATATAGAAATTCATTCCCCTAATAATTTTAGTCATACAGAAGAGTATGAATATCTCCCCCATTAAGAGATCCAAATGCTCTTTTATGGCTCACATCTATAATCTCAGCACTGGGGAGGCTGAGACAGGAGGATTTCTACTTGCTTGAGGGCAGCCTAGACTACATAGTGAACTCCCATCCAGCTTATTTTATAGAATGAGACCTTGTCTTAAGCAGACAAGAGCAAAACCAGGTGGCTGTCCCAGCAGGTAAGAGCACTGTGCAAGCAGAGGAACCTAGGTTCAAATCCTAGAACACAAGTAAAAGCCAGCATGGCTCTATGAGTCTGTAACTCCCATGTTATAAGGGGCAGAGATGGAGGACCAGAACTGCACCAGGTTCAGTGAGAGATCCTGTCACAAGGGGAAAAGGCAGAGAGCGGTAGATGAGAACAAGCTATGTACTCTTCTGGATTCTGCATGTGTGAGCATGTACACACACACACACACACACACACACACACTAAAATTAACTTAAAACAAATAAGCAAAAAGGAGGGTGAGACCATGGCTCAGAAGGTAAAGTGCTTGCTGAGCAAGCACGAGGGCCTGAGTTGGATCTGCCAGAACCCACATGAAAATCTGGGCACTGTGACATGGGTCTGGAATCCTATAGCTGGGGAAGCAGATACAGGAGCATCTTTAGTGTTTGCTGGATAGTCACTCTGGCCTAACTTGTGAGCTCTAGGTTCAATGAAAGATTTTTGTCTCAAAAATAATGTGGTGGGCCTTAGCTGTTGCCTTCTCAGCACACTGGCCTAAACTTGGTCTCTGGGATGGACATGGTGGAAGGAGAGACCTGGGAAGAACTAGCTCTTATAGGTTGACTTCTGACTTCCATGTGTACACTATAGCACATGCACGTGTGCGCGTGCGCATGCGCGTGTGTGCACACACACACACTCACAAATAAATAAATGTAAAACAAATTTTAAAAGAAGGTACAAAGCAACTGAAATATTAATCTCTGGCCTCTAGTTGCTATTGTTCAAGTGACCATGTAAACATGAAAACAAAACCAACCAAACAGCCAACTAAACAAACCCCGGAAGAGATTCAAAGGCGCTCCAGTAGATGCTGAAATCCTCTCTGGGTCCTTGAGTACGTTCCTGAAGGGACTAGCCCCCAAATAGTGTATCACTAGCCAACTATGTGTTCTTTCATTTTCCTAAACGGCCACGTATATCCTGGAACTATGATGTATTTATCCATAGAGTGCGACTCACTTTGCTCTCTTCACTCCACATCTCAGATGCCACACAGCTCTCCATTATTTTTAACAGTTAAAGGATTACGGATCACTTGTGTCACCTACGTCACATGAGGTAAACAGTTAGAACACATGCTTACGGCAGCTCGTTCAGTTTTCACGTAAGTTTTGATTGTTGTTTTGCTACCAGGATGGCTTCAGGGCTCCACATTTGCTGGCCCGTGCCATCTTTCAATAGAGGCATTCCAACACAGAGCCTCTGTGAGGACCACCTTAGGCACAGATGACTGTGAGACTACTTAGGGTCTGGAAGGCTCTAGATTCTTCTTAGACTGAGGTCAAAGGCTCTAAGATGCTGGCATAACTAATTAATGGTCAAGAGGAGGGTCAAACCAGGTCCCGAGCTGCCAAACCTAGACCTCTGTCCTGTCCAGGCCACAGCTGGTCACTCAGGCCACCAACTTCCTGATACTGCCCAGTCCTCCTGTCCTGCCTCCCACATGACTAAACAGTGCTTTGCTCGCCACCTCCTTCCTAACTGCCAAGGCAAAGATATCTGCTTCCTTCTCAGAAATCCCTCATTCTGTCTTGGAGGAGTCAATTCCCCAGCCTGCCCGAAGCATTCATTTGTTTAAAACACTTCTAGTTTCCAAGATGCCCCTCTGGGACAGGCAAGAGCAGATTTAGAAGCAAGAGAAGCTGGAGCCCTTAAATCACATGTTGGGCCAAATAATCAAAGAATCTTTCCCAAATTTGTCAACGGTAGTACTGGGCCTGGCTGCCCAGTAATGACTTGCTCTTGATGACAGATCTCGAGCAAATGCGTTTTGGAAGCAATCAGTATATGCTGAATAGGATCCCATTTTACAAGCGTTTTATCTACTCTTAAGGACATGGGAGATGAGGAAAACAGATAAGCCTCTCTATTAATATTGATTAGACCATTATATATCTGAAAAAGAGATTTCAGTCAGAGATGATTGCATCTCACCGCAGCAGCCTTCCTTCCTGAGTTGAATCATTTAATCTGCGCTCAGCACCGGGGTGTGTTGAGAGCGGGGGAGGTACAGGAGGGCTTTGAGCCTTCATGCTGGGCAGTGGGCAGGAGAGGGGTACTGGCTGAGAAGGGCTGAGGCACTTTCTTGCCTTCTCTGCAGCTGCACACAGTGCTCAGAGAGGGACCGTCAGACGGTGACAGCAGCAGAAAGGATGGAGTTAAACTTTGGAAATAATGCTCAACTCTAGGAGTTTAGAAGCTGATGACCAAGAACTTTCTGTGGTGGGATAGCTAAAGACCAAGAGGCAATGGTTGTAAAGTAAAGACCAAGAGTCAATGGTCATACACAGACCTTGTTATTATTGATGCTCAGAGCAAATAATAAGCATTAAAAAGTCTGTTCCTGATGCACAGTGGTGCGCGCCCATAATACCAGCACCAGAAAGGCAGAGTCAGATGGATCTCCATAAATCTGAGGCCAGCCTAGACTAGATAGTGTGTTCCAGGCCAGCAAGGGCTACTTCATGAGATCCTGTCTCAAAAACAACAACAACAAACCAAAAAACCAAAAAACAGAACAGAACAAACAAAAGAAGTTTGTCCTTGGGCTGAGGTATGTGGATACTCTAGCATGCAAAAGATCTGGGCTTTGTTCCTTGGCAAAGCAAGAACAAACAAACACCAATTAATCAATCAATCAATCAATCAAATCATCCATCAATAATGTCCCTTGTCAGTAATCAAACTAATACAAATTTAAGTTTAAACAATTTTTTAAAATGCCATCAGATTGTCAAGCAATCTTTTTAAAAACCGTTAACAACCAGGGCTGGCATGGCATAGCTGAAAGGATTGCTCCCATTGTCTTGTGCAACCCTGAAAATAGAAGTGAGGACCGTGCGTAGTAGAGAAAGCCCTGAAGGGGTAACATCATGAGTGGATTGTGCTGTTGATGTGGGCACGGCCATGTCAAGGACCCCAGAGCCTCAGGTCCGTGGAAGAACTGCAAAGCCTTCTCCTTGGGGTAAGGTTCAGAGGCGTGATAAAACCTTCCTCAGGGTTCTGCCTGCCAGTGTTGACAGTGCATGCAGAACATGCCCAGCATAGCTTTCTCCCTACAGGCTGAAGACTGCGCCTCCCACATCTATGGAGAGTCTCCTAGATCCAGCTCTACATCATAAACCCAACTCCTTGTTTATCCGTATGTAATAACCCCGCCTCCTCCTTCAGCTGTGTGCGATAACCCCACCTCCCTGTTCAACTCGATTTATTAAACACACTGAGCTTTCTAGACTACCTGATCTCAGCTTGTTTCCTACCCCCTCCCTTTCTTGTCCTCTCCTCCTTCTCCCCTCTTCCTCTGTGTGTACATGTTTGTGTGAGGGGGTGGAGGATTCTATTCCAGTCCTTGAAGCCATGTATGGATGCAGAATAGGACAACCCTCTTTTTTTTTTTTTTTTTGAAATATTTACTTTTAAAAAATTTAAATTCATTTTAAAATTAGGACAATTGTGTGAAGGAACGGTGGAACACAGGGTGATTCTGAATTTATGTTTTTCAGAAGAGACGGTGATAGTATGGAGTGAGGCGTGACTGGAGACTATGGAGCAAGCCAGTCCCGGCCCTTGAAGAACACACCATTTAGAAGAGGAAACTGAAAAGAAGGAGATGAAGAAGTAGCTAATTCTTCATGAAATAGGAAGAGCTGTAAAACAGAGAAAAATGGGAGCTCGGTGGGAAATGGTGGTCAGAGAAAGCCTTCTCTAGATGCTGGCCTTGAGTCAAGTCATGAGAAAGTACAAAGGAGCAAACATAGCAAGGGGGTTGGGGGAAGAGATCTGTAGATGAACAGGGCAGAGACCAGGGAAGACACAGAAGATGAGGAGATCCCACGGGCAGCAGCTCTCCAGTGCGAGGGTGGGTAGGCTTTCAGGTAGTAGATGTTCCACGGGGCCTGATTGGTCCAGGTAGTAGATGTTCCACGGGGCCTGATTGGTCCAGGTAGTAGATGTTCCACGGGGCCTGATTGGTCCTGGGCCAGGGGGAGCCCCGCAGGGTTACTACCGCCCCCTTTCCCAGCTGACCTCATGACTGCATGGCTCATGCTTGATTTATATATGCTTTTGGCCACTACTGTTTCAGAGGTCACTGAGGCTGCTATGATAAGGGTCCAGGGGAAATAACAGAGGAATCAGGAAGGACAAGGAGTATGAAAAATGGCAGTGGCTGAGACTAGGGCTTTCGAAAGGAGCTGTGGACCCCAAACCTTACACAGGTGCAAACCTCTTGGACCAACACCACTGCTCCGGGAGGAGATGGAACACGCACAGAGACTCGTGCACACATATGCTCTGTAGGGCTCAGTTACGGAGACAGAAAGCTGCAAAGCAGAGATGCTGACAGTGAGAAAGCCAGCCGAGCCATGATGCCTGGCCACACAACTCAGGAAAGAAGAGATGTAGGGGAAGGTCTATATATATTGCATTGAGAGATAAACCAGGATAGGAAACTGAATGTGTGTTATGAGGTTCATGTGTGTGCACATGTATGCATGTGCATGTGTGTGGAAGCCAGGGGTCAACCTCAGCTATAGTTCCTTAGCAACAGTCTACTCTGGTGTTCTTGCTTTTGTTTTGTCTCACGTAACTCAGGCTGACCTAGAACTCACTACCTACCTAGCCAAGGATGACTTAAAACTTGTGAGTCTTATGTTCTTGCCCTACTACTGCTGGGATTGCAGGTACACAACATCACACCACCTTTATTCATTGCTGGGAATCAATGCCTTGCCTAAGCAAGCCCTCTACTGAGTTGTATCCCTAGCCCTGCCTAGTGTTTTGAACCTGAAGCTCATCCATTAGGCTAGGCTAGCTGGCCAGCCAGCGTCAGGGATCCACCAGCCTCTGTTTCTGCAGTGCTGGGATTATAGTTACAAGTCACCGTGTGTGTGTGTGTGTGTGTGTGTGTGTGTGTGTGTGTGTGTGTGCATGCACGCGCGTGTGCATGTGAGCGTGTGTCTGTCTGTGTGTGTTTATGTGTCTGTCTGTGTGCCCCGTGTGTATGTATGAGCATGTGCCTGCACTAGGGTTGTCAAGCCTTCATGCTCGCATGGCGAGCACTTTACTGACAGACCTAACTTCTTAGCCTCTCTATGCCATTTGAAGAAAAAGCTAATGTTTTTCTTTCTGTCTAAAATAAACACCAAAATGTCACTGGTAACTCTTGGGGTGACCCATGTGCCATTTAATTTTTCTCTTCATTTCAGCCTTTTCCAAATGTCTTATAATAGGCACACCACTTTACAATGGAGGGAAAAAAACATCGTTTTTAAAAAAAAACACAGTAAGCAAATATTTCTTAAGAGGGGAGAAGCAGGCATGCAAGTGGGAGAGAGAGACATGGATGGAGGAAAGGGAAGAGTGAGATGAAGCAAGTTTCACATGAGCCTCTCTAGCCAGTGGACCAGAGCAGTGACCCCTCTTAGCTGAGACCCTCCAGCCAGCAAGCTGCATCCTAAGGCTTTCTCATTGTCTTGTCAATCTCCTCCTTGCATGTTTCCCCTGGGCCTTGATATTAAGGCTTGCATGAGGGGTCGAATGTGGGACAGGCTTCAGTGTTCTAATCTTCGGTCCTCAGTCGACACACATAGGAAGGCTGAGCCTCGCTAGAGGAATTGGTTATACTGGGTAAACTCCGAGGTTTCGAATCTGGTCCTGGGGCTGTTTCCTGCCCACAGTGCTTTCTGCTCCGCCCAGATGTGGATAACCATCTACAGCACAGCTGCAAGCTGCCCATTACCTGCCTTTCTTCCCCATTACACTGCGCTGTGTCCTTTTGAACCTCGAGCCACAATAACCCCTTCTTCCTTTTTAGTTGCTTAGCTCAGGGATTTTATCCTAACAAGAAAGTATCTAACCCTCTGTGTTGGAGTCTGAATGTGATCCATCCTTTCCAAAGACTCACATGTGCAGGCTTAGCCTCCCAACTTGGCACCACTGAGAGATGACCAGATCATGGGTGGTACTGTGAGTTCATCCACTGAATGAATGAATGAACGTCTGAGCTCTAGGGAGTGTTCATTGAGGGCCTGGCTGGAGGAGGAGGGTAACTGGGAACTCGTGGTGAGCAGCGTTTTCTCTGTCATTATGCTTCTGTCTTCTATAGCATAAAAGCACTAGCACCAGCTGACTGTTCCAAAACCTCTGAGACTGTGGGCCAAAGCCAGTCTTCTTTAAGTCACTCTCTTCAGGCTCATCACAGTGACAGACAATGACAAAAACAAGGGCTGTAGTCTACTTTACACTGCCACAACAGAATTCCACAGACTAGACAAATTTAAAAAAAAAAAAAAGACCTCCAACTTTTTTTTTCTGTGCTGAAAATTAAGAAGTTGAGGAGCCCTCCTCTGGCAAGGGCCAATGTTCAGTTTCTTCCCATGGTGCAAGGCGGGAGTTCTGAGGGCATAATGTGAAGGAATACAAGATCAAACTCATATGGCCTTTTATGAGCAGTGTTCATGGGTTCATGAGGGCAGAGCCCCTGTGCTATAGTCTGTTTTTTAAAGGTCCTAAAGCTGTTGCAGTAAGGACTCCATCCCTAGTACATTATTTTGGGGAACCCTGGCCCCTGGGTCTTAGCACGGGCCAGTGGGATGCTCCTGGGGACCGAGGTGTGCGGATGCCCAGGCTCGGTGCCATCACTTTCCCTTATCCTGCTCTCTCATCTATCTTTAAAGGCTCAGCCTTCCACAGTGGAGGACCTGGATGTGGCTCCTAAGACCAGGAGTCATGGCTAGATCATACAAACTAGACTCTGGGCTCAGGCCCAGCTTTTCTTGACTCAGAGGTCTCAGCCGTGAAAGTGGCTTGCTGCTCCAGATGTTAAGGTTCAGGAGAGATATAAGACCAGGAGTCTGAAGAAGGGTCCTTGGAGAGGGGACAGTGAGCCCCTTGGGGGCTATGGAGGATCAGAAAGGGGAATGCTTCAAGAGTGGATGTAGTCAAGGCTTCCAAGAGGGGAGATTAATATAAAGATGGAAAGTTGAACATAGGAAAGGAGCCAGACTGTCCAGGAAGACCAGAGAGACCCATAAATGTGGATGGCACAGCACTGTGCATGTACATCCAGGTGTGTGTGTTGTGTGTGTGCTTGTGCATGCACGGGCACACACAGATTGGATAAACCTGAGCTCAAGTGGCAGGGAGGGGCTCTAGATTGATGGGGTTTCCTGAAGGCCCTGCGGGAGCTCCTAGACAACAGGAAGGTGCACCCTTAGGAAGCTGACACGCCTCCAAGTGTCCCAGCAGGGTGGAGTCTAGGGTCAACATATGAAAAAAACAAAGACAAATGTCCTAGGAGCACTGGGTTTGATTCATTGTGTGGGTCTGTGAGTCTTCACCTTCCCAGTAGGGAGCAGATGATGGTGAGCTGACGAGGGAAGGGCTCTATGGAGTGTGTGTGTGTGTGTGTGTGTGTGTGTGTGAATGAGTGTGTGTGTGTGTGAGTGTGTGTGAGTGAGTGTGTGTATGTATGTGTGTGAGTGTGTATATGTGTGTGAGTGTGTGTGTGCGAGTGAGTGTGTGTGAGTGTGTGTGTATGTATGTGTGTGTGAGTGTGTGTGTATGTGTGTGTGAGTGTGTATATGTGTGTGTGTGAGTGAGTGAGCGTGTATGAGTGAGTGTGTGTGTATGTATGTGTGTGTGAGTGTGTATATGTGTGTATGAGTGTGTGTGAGTGTGTGAGTGTGTGTGTATGTGTGTGTGAGTGTGTGTGTATGTGTGAGTGTGTGTATGTATGTGTGTGTGAGTGAGTGTGTGTGCGTGCATGCGTGTGTGTGTGTGTGTGTGTGTGTGTGTGTGTGATTCCAGTATTAGGGGTGGGACAGACAAGGGAGCCCAGGGGTCTGCTCTGAGATGATTTGTGTAGATAAGGTAGTTGGGTAAAGGATAGGGTTGGGATTATTGTTTGGGGCTCAAAGATGCTAAAAAAATGCTTTTATTTTTCATACATAGGGCAACAGCACAAGAGATAAACCTCTCTCCCTACCATTGTGTGTGTATAACTTTTCTTCCCAATCCTCTCCAAAGCTTGCCCTTCCCCCAGAGCCCTTTCTGCCATCCTCCCTCTGGGCTGTGATCAGGCCAAGTTGGCTGGGGTGGCCCTCTTTGAGACTTGGCTTCTTTACCTGCAGGTCAAAAAGGCTGAAGGTAACTGTGGCCCTCGGAGTGCACAGGACTCATAGGAGCAGGCAGGCCAGTCAGGGTGGCAGTCAACCCCTGGCAGTGGGGTGAGAAGCTGAAGCCTGTAGGGTTTCTATGCTTATGCCATGAACTCCACAACAAAGGGAGTCACCGGCTCCCTTTACAAACAGAGGCTCATGGGCCATGAATGAGTCACTTGAAGATGTCTTGTGGGGACCCGGGAATTGTTGGCATCTTTCCAGAGTGTGGGAGCAGGGACCCAGTAACATACCCTCATAGGAGCCTCTAGAAGGTGCCCTGGCCTCTCTGAACTCTTTGACACTGACTCTTTCAGCCCTGGGAGCTCTCAGGGTTCAGAATGGCACACTGTCTTTTCTCCGGGTCAAGGACTAAAGCATTAAATCCCCACAGGGCTGGATGGCCATTAAGTGGAGTGGGAAGTGGCCAAGCCAGTGCAAACACATCTGCTGCCAGAATGGTGGCAATGGCTGCCCCTGCAGAGTACAGAGTGCTCTAAAAACAGCTGCTTCTTGGCACTGCTGGTCAGCACCTCTGGTGTTGGGGCTTGGTGTGGTCAGGGGCTCTGATCTTTCAAGAGAAGCTAAAATCTCTTGATTTTCTTAAGCATTAGTCCAAACCTATTTGTTCTCAGTGGTACTTTGAAACCACATGTGGATAAATAGGTGGACTGTGGCAGGTCTCATCCCTGCGAAGGCACAGGCAAACTAGGGTAACAATACCCATGCTGTGACACTTGGGGTGTGGTGCTAGTTGCTCAGTTATGCCATGGTTTTCAGGAGTGGGATGGAAACTTCCCAGAGGTCCTTTCTTCTCCCCGGACTCCCCACCACCTCTAGAATGCACTTCAGCATAGCCAAGGGTGGAAGGGTGAGGTGTGTGTAGGTGAGCATGAGCATCTTTGAGTTGTCTCCTTTTCTTTTCTTTTCTTTTCTTTTCTTTTCTTTTCTTTTCTTTTCTTTCCTTTTCTTTCCTTTGCTTTGCTTTGCTTTTCTCTTCTTTAAAGACTTATTCATTTTATTTATGTGAGCACACTGTAGCTGTCTTCAGACATAACAGAAGAGAGCATTGGATCTCATTACAGATGGTTGTGAGCCACCATGTGTTGCTGGGAATTGAACTCAGGACCTCTGGAAGAGCAGTCAGTGCTCTTAACTGCTGAGGCCTTTCTCCAGCCCCTCTGAATTGTTTTCTAACTGGCCTTTGAACAGCAGTATGAACTGTCTCCCTGTTAGGTACTAAAGCCCCTCATGATTATTATTTTTTCTCAATTTTTTCCCCCGAGAAGATTGACAAGTTAGTAGTTAGGCAAGGTATATATGTCCACCATGTTTGAATATGAGCAACAAGCAGGAACCAATAGTTATGAGCTAGATAGTAGAACCTATAGACAAGAGAAAAATAGTCACGTGACTTTTGATACTGAGTGATCAGATCAGGCTACAGAATAGGTGTTTCCCATGCTCAAAGAATCAAGTAAAAAGCAAAGTTCTAGCTTGAAAATTTCATCATGGAAATGGTAACTAAAAATACATGATAGCTTTTAAAAAGAGTATTCCAGGGGCCTGGAGGGATTGCTCAGCAGCTAAGGGTCATTATTGCTGTATCAGATGACCAGAGTCTTAGCCTCTACATCAGGCAGCTCATAAGTGCCTGTAACTCCACCTCCACATAGAGGGGTCTGATTGTTCAAGCAGCATGTGTATGGTAGAGGATTGCAAAATCGATCATCAATAGGAGGAGAGGACCTTGGCCCTGTGAAGGTTCTATGCCCCAGTGTAGGGGAATGCCAGGGCCAGAAAGTGGGAGAGGGCGGGGTGGCAGGCATGGGGAGGGGGGAGGCAACAGGGGTTTGTTTTTGTTTGTTTTTTTGTTTTTTGGAGGGGAAACTGGGAAAGGAGAAATTCGCATGTAAATAAAGAAAATATCTAAAATAAAAAAAAAAAAAAAGGAATCTGATGCGTGTCTTCTGACCTCCAAGGGCACCTGCACACACATCCATGTGCTCACATACATAAATGAAAATTTAAACATTTAATAAAGGGGGCCAGAGAGATGGCTCAAGTGATTAAGTATATTTGCTTTCTTCCAGTGGGCAGCAGCTCAGTCCCCATAACTTATATCAGACAGTTCAAAACTACCTGCAACTCTAACTCCCAGACATCTGATGTCCTCTTCTGACCTCTGAGGAATGTACACACATGTGGTAGACATTTCCACACACAGACACACAAACAGACAGACAGACACACATGGATACACACATGCAAACACATATACATATAAATAAAAGTAACTCTTTAAAAAGGGATTACAAAGGGGCTAAATAGATGGCTCAGCAGTTGAGAACACTAGCTCTCTTTGCAAAGAACCTGGGTTTAGTTCCCAGCTCCCACATGGTGACTTATAACCATCCCAACTCTAGTTCTAGAACATCCGATAATATCTTCTGACCTTCTTGGGCACCAGCACACATATCACACATACATGTGCAAACAAAACTTATACACATAAAATAAAATAAATAAATCTATGAAAATGATTCCAGAACTAAAATATATGTTTGTTGAAATTAAGAAGCTGATGAACTGGTTTAATAGCAGAATTAGACACAGTCATAGAGGAAATTCCTGAAGTGGAATGCAGGCCAGAGGAAGTGTTCAGAGTGCTGTAATTAAGGAAAATGACAGAAGGTGCAGGAGTAAGAAGACAGAACACAAAGACAGTTCGCCTTTCACTGACGTCTCTGAGGAGAGGAGGAAAGAGGTGAGAGAGGATGGGGTAGGAGGAATATTTGACTTTTCTGTTGTGAAGGGAAGACATCAGTCTACAGTTCCCGAAGGCTCCAAAAGTGGCTTGATGGAGACATAGGAGGAATCAGTCAGTCACTGGCTCAGAGGGTCAGAAAGCAGGCTGGGAGTTCCTGGGACTAGACCAGAATGGAGTCAGTGATCCTCATATAAGAAGAGTGGGACTTTGAAAGGCATAGAAACAAGGTCTTCATTAACTTATTACAAGGATTTACTCACGTGCACATTTACTTATTCATCCATTCACTGACTGTTTGCTGAATCTCTGCAATGCCACCTGGTTACAAAGTGGAAAATCGTAGTATTAAAGGTTATATCCATCCTTGAATACACCAGTGTAGGGTTCAGTGTCCAGGAACCCAGGAGTGAGATGGTCCCTGGAGTTATGTGGTGATCCTGTCTATGGTAGGTTTAGGGACACAGGAAGTAGGATGGGAAATGACTCAAGCAAATGCTTGTGAAGTTGTTGGCCAAACAGTGAAGAGAGCCAAAAGAAGGAAATTTGGCATCCAAACAAACTCTTTGATAATCCAAACAGGCTCTGCAGAGTATCCAAGAACCAGACCTACTCAGTGTTCAGATTTTATTTCATCATCCGTAAAAGTTAATGTGCTGGTGGAGACTGCCTCTCTTTACTGTAGGAAAAGACAAAGGGTTCTGTGTGATGGTATGAGCATAGCGACCCTCTGGATACCACATGTGAGTGCCAGGAAGGACAGAGCTAGGACTGTCCCCATTGTCCTACTCAGAGGTTAGGAAAGCTTGGGACATCTGAGCTGAGAGCAAACATGGCCACTGGCTTCCATTATGGTGCTCAGGCTTTGCATCCCTCAGACATCTTTGAGAACATGATGAAGATCTTTACCAAGAAAGTGTCCTGACGAACAACATTCTCCGTGAATGTGCAAGACTATGACAATCCCCTGAGATTCTCTAGGTGAAGAAGGTCTACTGAGTTCTGTATGAAAAAGACAGCCCTTACATTGAGCCTTGTGTAGTAAAGAGCCCTAAGAAGTTTCTTGGTGGAGAATGGAACTCCTGAGGTCTTTAGGAGGGACATCAATGAGTGGAGGGTCCAAGAGGGAAACTCTTCTAAGGAAGGGACCCTGCCCTGGGGGGCTGAGAGATCAATTCTACCTGTCATTGCAACCAAATCAGCAGGAAATCGAGAGGGCTCCTGACCTGGCTGGATGATGCTTTAGCTGGGTGCTGGTTTCTGGGGCCTTGTTACCTCCTCTTCCACATGCTCAAGTCTCCAGAGCAACCAGGGCTTGGGGAGAGTCCTGACTTCCCAGGGTGCACCAGGCTGGCTCACCCTTCCAGGAATCCTCTAGACCAAAGTTTGGGGTCCCAGATAGGGCCTGACTGGGTTTGATGACAGTGGTTCAGCTCTAGGATTTTCCTTTCCTTTTTTTCCCCTTCTGTGTTTCTCTCCCATCTTGCCTTCCCCCTCTGCTACAGGGAGAGCACAAAGAGGAGGCGGGGACTCAGGCATCACACACCCAACTCTCATTTTCTTTCAAGAAAAAATTATGATTATTAAAGATTTAATCTTCAGGTCTAAAAATATCGCAGCGCAAATGTTTCTGATCTCTCTCTCTCTCTCTCTCTCTCTCTCTCTCTCCCTCCCTCCCTCCCTCCCTCCCTCCCTCCCTCCCTCTCTCTCTCTCTCTCTCTCTCTCATCTCTCTGTCCTTAACTGGCATCTCTGATCACTGCCCTGTGATATATGTGAAAGGCCCTGGACTCTTTAGCAACTGAGAGGAGAAGCTGGATGAGGGTATGTGCAGCTGGAGGGAGGGAGGGAGGTGAAAGTATGTGGTATCTAGGGCTTGCCCTGACCCGAGTGCACTGTGGGTGGGGTGTTGAGGCAGCTTCAGCCTGTGCTAAAGACAGGCAAGTCATTTCCGGGCACACTGGACTATAAGGTACATTTCTTCCCAGTGAATGTTTGGTTTGGAGTTTATTGATTCCATTTGCTGAAGTATTTTCCTTAAATATTTTTTGAGTCTAATGCACACCGTACGCACCCATAATGGCTCTTGTTTTTTCAGCAGCAGCAATAAAGCAATTTGGACGAGATGAAATTGAACTCAGAGGCATGGGGAGAGGGTGGCTAGAGATGAGAGCCAGAGAAGGAACGGGCTCCAGATGAAAGAGTGGGAGGTGGGGAGGGGCAGGGTACTGGAGCGAAAGAAACTTGTGGGTAGAGAGAGATGGAGAGAAGGAAAGGAAAGAAGGCAGGCAAGGGAGTAGAGAGGGAAACACAGAAACATTGGGGGTGGGGAATGGAGGGAAGGAAGAAGGGAGGGAGGGAGAAGGAAGGCAGGCAAGTGGCCATAATACAGCCACTAGCAAGTTGTTACTTGGGGTTATGTTGGTTAAGCCCGTGGGTGACCTTCTGTTGTGGGTTTGAATGTGGAATGTCCCCCACAGGCTCATGGGTTTAAATACTTGGTTCCCAGCTGGGAAATGCTGTTTGAAGGAACCCTTATGGGGGCAGAGGGGGCAGAGCCCTGCTTCAGGAAGTGGGTCACTAGGGCAGATCCCAAGTGCTCCTGTTTTCTCTTAGCTTCTTGTCCTGCCAAGATATGAGAGAGTCCAAGATACTTCTCTGCCACTAGCCACCATGCCTTCTCCACGATGGTCTCTCTCTCCTTAAATTGGGAGCCCAAATGAGCCTCTTCTCCTTTAAATTGCTTCTTGTTGGGCGTTTGGTCATAGCAAAGAAAAAAATAATTAAGACACATCTCCCTTTCCTCACCCATGTTTTTATGAAGGACACAAGATAAGCTCCCATGTTAGAACATGTGTCTGTCTCCATCCCTGCCTCTCAGCATCTAACAGGCATGTTTTATGAAAAGAACAGCTCCTAGGTTGGTGCCCAGCTGACATGAACCAGTCCCAGCATTCCTATCCCTCTGTCCCAGCTCCAGTGATTGGCTAAGGAGAAGTCATGTAACACCAAGCCAGTCAGTGCCTGGGATTTGCCCATGGTCATTGGTTCAAGAACTACCTTGTGATAGAAATTGGTCCAATTAGGGAGGGACCAGTTCAGTCATAGGGAGTTTTGTTCACAGTTACGCAACCCCCACCCTGGTTGTGAAAAGGAAATGTGGCGCTTCATGGAGGAGCTGCTTGCATGGGAATGAGGTGGATCCACGAGGAGGGCAGAGCACAGAGAATCCCAGGAAATAGGGTTGCATTTTACTAACAGTAGCA
This sequence comes from Mastomys coucha, assembly GCF_008632895.1. NCBI lineage: Eukaryota > Metazoa > Chordata > Mammalia > Rodentia > Muridae > Mastomys > Mastomys coucha. Next base: position 37,603,237 of record NW_022196906.1, on the reverse strand, counting down.
GAGACCTCTGGTTTAAATTCACCCTGAAACTCACATTTCCTCTGCACTTCCCAGTTACATGAGTAATAGTTCATGTTGTTTAGTATTTTTAAATTTTCATATTTTTCCATTTCATATGCATATATAATGCATTTTTGTTGTTTACACACACACACACACACACACACACACACACACACACACACACCATTGTCCTCTCACAATCTCTCCATGCTCTTTCTCCCCTTCTTCCCAATAGTCCCCCCATACCTCTCTCTTTCTCTCTCTCTCTCTCCCTCTCTCTCTCTCTCTTTGTGTGTGTGTGTGTGTGTGTGTGTGTGTGTGTATGTGTGTGTGCATGTGATCCTGAGTTTAATCAGGGTTATTCACAAGAACATGGTCTGGGAGAGATCAAGAGGAATATGGGGATCTCAACAGTGAAGCCCTATAGTGCTTCAAATATGCTTGGCCCAGGGAGTGGCACTAGTAGGAGGTGTGGTCTTGTTGGAGTAAGTGTGACCTTGTTGGAGGAAGTATGTCACTGGGCAATGTGACCCTCATCCTCCTAAAAATGTGAAGCCAGTCTTCTCCTAGTGGCCTTCAGATGAAGCCGTAGAACTCTCAGCTCCTCTAGCACCATGCCTGCCTGGATGCTGCCATGTTCCCACCTTGATGATAGTGGACTGAACCTTTGAACCTGTAAGCCAGCCCCAGTTAAGTATTGTCTTTTATAAGACTTGCCTTGGTCATGGTGTCTATTCACAGCAGTAAAACCCTAACTAAGATAACCCACTTTTCCCTAGAACCATTAATTGCTAGTAGTTTCCCAGGAGGCGGGTGGGACCTCATAAGGCCTTCCCCCATCTATGATGACATATGATTGTGGCCAATCTTGTTAACCACAACTGCTGTGTGTTCACATGCAATGGCCACCTGGTGTCCAGAAGACAGCACTTCGCAGCATTCTTCTCCATCTTCTTGGATGTTCTGTTTAGGGCCAGGTACTCAACAGTCACCTATTCTCAGCACTTCAACAAGTTAGTGTCTTCATTAGCCTCCCTTCATTGTAAAAACAAACAAACAAAAACACACAAAGCAAAACTAACCAAGAAAAAACAAACAAAAACACCAAATCTCTCTGACCAAGGCTCAGCACAACACTAAGTGTTTAGAAGGCAATTTGATACCAAGTCTTTTTCACAAAACAACAACAGTTGAGTTCTTCTTAGGTTCTCTGATGACCTCCTCAGCTACAGGCTCTTGATCAAGTGTATGGACCAGGCATGAATGCCCTACTACGGGGCGAGCCTCAAATCCAACCAGAGGGTAGGTGACTGTTCGCTCCTTTAATAGCCATGCCACTATTACACCAGCCGGCACATCTTGCCTGGCAGGCTGTTGTGGTAGCTTGCAGGGCTCCCAGCTGGGTAATGCATTTTTTTTCCATGAGCAATCCACAGAACCCCTCCTGGCACTGTGAAAGCTATCCAGCAGGGAGGAAGTTTCCAGGTCAGTTCCAGCCTGATTTATCTATATCCTGCAACCCAAGTGTGTGATATCTTTAGAAATGGGATCTCACTTCCTAGCTGTAGTGGGTAGCCAAGTTGCTGAAGAATTTTGAGTTGGTTTTTTGTTCTCTCTATATAGTCGGTGATATTCTTTAAATCTGAAGTCTGTCCTTTTGATTAGAAGCCTTGTGAAAGCTCTCTCAGAGTGTGTCCACAGGCCATGCTATACAAGATTCCAAGTGCAAAGACTGTTCTCCTAGAAGCTCAGTTCAGTCCCCAGGGGATGGAGATGGGAGGTAGGAAGGAAGGAGAGAAGAATAAAAGTCAAAGAATCAGCATCCTGGATGTTCCTCTATAGATGTGCAAGCACTGTCCTGCTCAAACCTTTTCAGCATCAAGTGCTGCCCTGGTGCCCAGCCTGTATCCCAGACTCTCTCCACTGCGGCGGCAAGAGCCTTGGTTCTTCTCTGAGCACACCCATCCTTCCCTCTCTGTACACCCAAGGGTCTTCCCACTGTTACTACTACTATTACTACTATTTTTAGACAGGGTCCCATGTAGCCTAGTCTCACTTGCAACTCTTTATGTGGTTGTGCATGACCTTGAACTACCAATTCTCTTGCCTTTAATTCCCAAGTATTGGGATTGCAGGTCTGTACCACCTTCCCCTGCTTGGGGTTTCCTCGATTTTGTCCCTTGCTCCTAGCCCAGCCTCAGAAACACCTATAAAACCTCCTTGATTTAAATTTAATTTTCCAACATCTTTCTTCCACTAAGGTTCACCAGAAGCCACAGGAATCAGTGATGGGAGGTGTAGCCTGGGGTGAAGGGTAGGGAAGATGGCCAGAGAAAGTGTAGCTTAAGTATCCTCAATAACCTGCCTGCCCTTTTTGTACATCAAACTGCCAAGAACAAAGTTAACAAACTGTTCCTGACTAGTGAAATTATATAGCGTATGGTAAGAGACAGCAGCGTGGGGGTCAAGGCTAAAAGATGCGCAAAGAACTTGCACTCTAATTGATGAGCCTTGTTTCCTGTGTGACCTTGCACCTCCTCTGTGGCACTCTCCAGATCTTGTCTTCAGCTGCAGTTATTTATATATTAATCTGACTTGCTTGTTGGGTCAGGGAACCACTTTCCACCGGAGCTAGAGGGCCCAGAGAGATGGGAGGAGCCTCGGAGATGGGCGGGGCTCAAAAGATGGACAGGGCTGGCTGGAGAGATGGGCAGGGCTCAAAAAAGATGGACGGAGCTGGAAAGATGGGCAGTCTCTGGGATTCACAAAAGCAGAATGCTGGTGGGGTTGTTAAAAAGTCTGGTTCTGAAAACTGTCACCTTCACCCTTCTTTTAAATTCAGGAGAGCATAAAAGAAAGTGTATGACTGTGGAACAGAAGGTCATTGCTCCACTTTTTAAAGACTGTAGTGGAATCCTGGTCTTGGCAGAGTAATTTGTAGAGATAAAATACATTTCTACATTGATGAGGCGACAGTGTGAATGATCAGGGCAAAGCTGGAAGTCTGAGCACAGGTCAGAGCTAGTGAGGAGACATAGAAGTCAACTCTTGGCCCAGGAAGGGGAGCTTTTCCAAATTCTTTCCAAATGGTGTCCTTGTTCCTCGGTATCACTGCCACTGGGGTCAAGTTCAGAGTGGAGAGAGTTAAAACTGATGCTCCTTGGGGCCGCTGAAGCCTGGGGACGCTGAGCCTGGGTCCTGCTTTCTGAATGTGGCCCTTGGCTAGAAGAAGACTCCAGAGCATCTACAGCCTGGTGTGGCCCAGAATTAAACCTAGTGCAGACCTGGCTGGAGAAGGTGTAGAGGGATCTAAATCAGAGACTCCAGTCTAAGATGTCTGGAAGGCCCCCTGCGGCCCCTGGGCAGGGATGCTCAAGTACTGGAAGGAACTATTAAACAGAAGCACCTGAGGTCAGGACAAGGCAGTTGTATGACTGGTGGTGGTGAGTCTTCATCTGATGATGCCATCAGGATTCCAGGAAAGGTCAGGTCGGGCTGGAAGATACCAGGTTGAACACCCAGGGACAGATGATCTGTTAATATTTCCTGGAGGCTAGCAAACTACCCAGAGGGCTGTACACAGGCTTGGAGGCGCATACCTTCCCAAGGTCATCCAAGGAAGGAAGATAGAAGAAATAGCTCCAATAAGGACTTTGATTGGGGGCAGCAGGTATCCCTCTGGAATCTTCTATAGGGAGGGGGCCCACAGCTCTGTTCTTGGGGCACGGGTATGGCTGTTCTGAGGGAAGATGGGGTTTCCTGTTTGATTGCAGTGTAGCAGACACCCACACCAGTTGAGCTCGGCGGGCATGGGGAGCCAGGATGGGAGTGGTGAGCTATGACAGAGTGGATTTTTTCCTTGCCCATTGAAGGGGGTGGGGTGTAAAGGTTCCCGTACCCTGGTACTTATGTCTTTGGTGAGGTCTGAACGAAACCTGAGGGTGCTGTGGGAATATGCATTTGGAGATCTGACCTGGTGTGAGAGATCAAGGAAGGCTCCTCAGAGGAGGTAATATTTAAGTGAAATCCAAGATACAGGCAGAAGTTTGTGGGATGCAGGGAGAGAGCACAGGCTTCATCAGGATGCAAAGGGGGAGGGGAGGGGAGGGGAGGGGAGGGGATGACCTTAGCTTCCTCATCCTATATGAAGACTCCTCCAGAAGGCCTCAACAGTGGGCTGTCCTATCTCCTGGCCAGGCATCTTGACTGTTTGTTCTTCCTGGGAGGTGGTCCTTTGGTCTCAGCTGGCAACAGCCCTGGCTATAAGGAGGCTTCCAGATCTTTATC
>NW_022196906.1:37588243-37598937 GCF_008632895.1 Mastomys coucha | reverse complement strand
ATTTGTGGACCCCCAAACCTCTGCTAGTCCATATGCCCTGCTGTTTCGTCAGGAGTGAGTGCATGATGCTGGCTACTCACTTAATGGCCCAGAAAGGAGGCAATCATGCCCCTTCCATCTGAGAGCACACACAGAGGAAGCCCATTAGTGCTGTATATGCGCACTCCTATTAGTTGGAGCAAGAGCAAAGGGCAGCCTGGGCAAGAAGTGCTGCAGCCCAGCAGGGTGGAGCACACCTTTTTCTGGCATGCTAGGGTCCTTGCAAAGGCTAGTGCTGAGGCCCGAGAGAGCTGTGGGTATGCGACAAATAGTATTTTAGGAGACCTGGGAAGCAAGCTAAGGAAAAGGCAGATAGATATTCACTTCCTCCTCATTCTTGCTTTGAAAGTAAATGATCCAGATTGGAATCAAAACCACAGGAGTGGAAGTTCTTTTTCATTGAATGCCTCTGGGCTCCTATAGGGTAAGGCAGATGAACTTCAGTCAACAGGCAGGGCGAGACTGCCTGACTGGCTTAGCCTGGCTCACAGGTATGGGTAGAGAGTGCTGAAGCCTGACTTGGCCCCTCCAGTCTAGGGTGGCCCTGGTCATGAGATTTACCACAAACCTTAGGGGACTTTTAGGAGGTGGTGTCACGTAGATGCTTTCTGCTATGTGTGTGTGTGTGTGTGTGTGTGTGTGTGTGTGTGTGTAGCTGAGACCATGGTTGGGGTCTCCTGAGAATAGGGAGCACTGTGTATGGTATGCCTGATGGAGTTTCTACATTACAACTATGTAAGGAAGACCCTGAGAATCTGTTAGAATCTGTTAGAATCCCACGTGACTTCCCAAAGTCACCCTCGTGACCCTGGGCTATGGTTCCGGTGAGCCAGACAAGGAGTGAACAGTCACAAAAACAGACCAATGAGCCTGGGGGCAAGTGTTTGAGGGGTCCTGGTTAGGCTGATGGGGGATGGCTGGAGCATAGAGCAATAGCAGATTCTAGAATTCACTGAACATCACAGTGACTTGTAAGAGACATGTAAATACAGAGACACGTAAATAACTGCTTCTTCTCCAATGCTGTTGGGCACATGATCCAAGGCCCTGGCTGTCTGCTTTGAAATGAAAAAGGCTATATATAAGTAAGGTTGCAGACTCCCCCCAGAGGCATTCCATACAATTCTACACCAGGCTTGCTCCTGACATGAGTACCCACCACTGGGGATGGTTTTCTGGCTACTGCCTACTCCTCTTTGATTCAACCCAGACAAGCCGCTGCTGCCTTGAGGCAGATTCATAGCCTCAGTTGCCTTAAACCCTGTCCAAAGTGGACCTCTTAGAATTATTTGGGACCGGTTATGTGTGGTGTGGAGGCTGCTGGCGCCTCCCACCACCCCGTAGCCCTGTTGTTGATAGTTTTTTTTTTTTTTTTTTTTTTTTTTTTTTTTTTTTTTTTTTTTTTATTTCTGTGTCTTCTTTCTTCTGGAGGATAGATTGCCCCCTTCTCTTCCCTCCTGTGCTCAAGATGTGATTTCGAGTTGGCAGGCAACATGTACCACTAAGAAGATAACCCATCTAAGCCAAACTGAAGGAAACACAATTCTTTCTCAGGAGATTCTAGTGAGTCATGTCCTTGATCTGAGAACAAATGTTTCTTAGTAGGTATCCTTAGGCCTCTTTCAGTCTGACAGCGTGTGCCGACTCAGAGGTCCACACTGCCCCAAGCACCTCTCAAAGTGACTTCTTTGTCCCCTTACCAATTTATTTTAAGAGGGGATTTCGTGTACTCCATGCTGGCCTGAGTACCCTGTGTGTTCAAGGATGACCTTGAACATCTTGAGTGCAGAGATTATAGGACTTTGTCATTGCGCTTGGTTTAGGTGGTGCCGGGGACTGAAGCCAAACTTGCTGTGGGTTAGGTAGGCACTCTATCCATCGAGCTACATCTGAACAATCAGACATTCTCGAAAGCTGGCAGGTGAACTTGAGAGATATAAAGATTTTTCAGACCAGGCAGGCATTCGGAATATCTCAGAGAAAGTTGGAACTGTCTTGACTGAGAGTTAAGAGTGAGGTCCCTCTGCCCCCTCATTTTATTGACCCAGAGGTGGTGAATGACCTACTTAAAATGGCAGCAGTGGTGAAGGACAGTGTGCCAGGATTTAGACCTGTTTCCTTTGCATCTTAATGCAGCAAATTCCAGCAGAGAAGTGTGATGTCAGAGGTACTAAGTAGGACCTTAGCTCCGGCTCCTCCCCCCTCCAGGCCTTGGGAACTGATGTCTTTTCTCTTTCCTTCCCATTCTAGCTTCACTAACCCCTCTGTCCACTGGATGTTAAGGGTTTCACAGAGTGCCAGGCTCAGGTCAAGGACCTCCCTGGATCTGAGGTAAGTCGGGCAGCTGCTGAGATGTCCACCTAAGCTGCCACTAAAAGACAGCAGAAGTACACCACGTGAAGAGAACCATGCTCTGTGTCTCTCTTGTGGGGGAGGGGGAATTGACCAAGGGAAGGGTGTGCATATGCCTTGGGTCCAGGTTTAAGCAACAATGGCTGATGCCCCAGCTACCTAGGTGGCCTGAGTAGCCACTGTGCCAGAGGGCTGTGTTGGCACACTTTTATAGACTAGATCTAAAGTTAGAACTCAGAGTAAGGTATGCATATCACCTATAGCTGTTCTATATATCACCTATAGCTGTTCTATATATCACCTATAGCTGTTTCTGGCTGGAAAGGAGGCCTGGGTGAAGCATCTGAGAAAGGGAGGCCCTGCAGAGGCCAGAGAGAAATGGATCCTTAGATTTACAGGAAGGAGTAGGCCTACAGGAAGGGCCTACTACACGCCCTTGGTACCATCTGCCACCGTTCCCCTGTCCATAGCAAGGTCCTTAGCAGCCACTTTCTTTTGGAACGCAGTGACGACTTTAGACTATCTTTCCCAGTCTCTGACAGGCAGCACTTGATGCTTAAATCCCTCTGTGACACTTAGTTTTAATTGTCAACTTAACACAACCTGGAATCACTTGAGAAGAGAGTCTCATGGATGAACTGTCTTGATCAGGTTAGCCTGTGGGCATTCCTATGGGGGATTGTCTTAACTGTCTGAATGAATGTGCAGAGACTAAACTCGAAAGTGGGAGGCACTATTCCCTGAGTTGGAACCTAGTACTGTATAGGGTGGAGAAAGCTAGCTGGTCACTCAGCATGAATACATTTGTGCTCTCTTTGCCCTGCCCCCTCAGAAAGGGTCTTACTATGTACCATTGGCTGGCCTGGGAGTCATTATGTAGACCAGGCTGGCATTGAACTCACAAGGTTCCACCTGCCTCTGCCTCCCAAGTACATGGGGTTAAAGGTATATGCCACTGTCCTTGACTTTAGATGTACCGTGACCAGCTGTCTCAAGCTCCTGCGTGTGATTTCCCTGCAGTGATGGACTATAAGCTGGAATCTTGAGCTAAATTAAATAAAGCCTTTCTCCTCTGAGTTGCTTTTGGTCAAGGTCTTCTATCACAGCAACAGACATGAAGGCAGAACACACACCCCCTTCAAAACTTCCTTTGCCCTTGATTTGTTCCTTACAGTGGCTCTCTATTCTCTTTCTTCTCTCTCAGCCAGGCTCTCTCTTCTTGATTGCACATTCTCTCTATAGCATCCAGACACTGAGGGCCCACCTTGGGTTGACTTGTTCCCCTGTTTATTTCTTTATACATTCAGCAGATATTTGTGAACACCAAGTACAGCAGGATGTAGAGCCTGAGATATCAAGATGGAGAGATCCTTGCTTACAGGCAGAGAGAGGGAGAAAAGACAGAGACAGAGACAGAGATACAAAGAATACTCACAGCAGATTTACAGAGACATCAGACGTCCAGTGTTGTTGAGAAGCAAGGACAGTGATTGTTTCCAAGGGTGGTTAGGGAAGTCCATGCAAGACGGTGACTTCCATGACATAAGAGGCAAAACTTTTTGGCCCAGAGATTAACATAACCCAGGGTTGTAAGGCTGAAGAAGTAGAAGGAACAGAGAGGAACAGAAGCAAAGGGATGGGACATGAGGGAGGTTTGTGCAGAGTTAGGTCTCTGGGCTAGGACCTACCTGGCTTCTTGTTTTGATGTGACTAGGCTCTTCTGGGAACTATTCTACTCTGTGGAGACATGGTCTATACACTGAAGCTGTAGTGGGAGAAATGGGCAGAAGATGCAGGGTGGATAAGCATAGGACCAGGTTTCGAGGGAGACCATTGCAATATAAGAACTACAGAAGTCTGGTGGACAGATCCAACTGTGTCTTGGCTGTGGGGAGTGGGGTGTAAAGGGAAAACAAGATTGGGGATACTTCTGGACCTTCCTCATGCAACAGAACTCATGGGTGACTACACTGAGCAGGCAGAGCACAGAGCTGTCCTTGGAGAGGAACACACAGGTTCTCCAACCTCCCTTTGTAACGCCCCAAGCTTGAAGTGCCTCAAGCCTGTTCCTCTTCCTTGCTATGCTCTGGAGCTCCAGGTCAAACATCTGATCACCTCCTGGGTGTCTTTAATTGTGTTTCACAAGACCACAAAGTGAATTTGTCAACCTGAAAAGCAACCCTGAGTTCGTCCTCTTTTCCTCTTTCCCCTTGCCACACCTGAGTTAAAGTCCTATCAGTTCAAGCTCCCAGGTTCTGCCCTTTCCCTGCCCCCTCCCACTCTTACTGAGTCATCCATCATCTGCCCCACAACCCCACCTGTTCAGAAACCAAATTGAACCATGTGATTTTCTATCTCAACTTCTTTAATTATTCCTTTTGTGTTTCCAACAAATTGAATTCCCTTGGTATTCCTGTCTCTGACTGCCTCTCCATCTCCCTTTCTGATCATACCTAGGTACCACCCTACCCCACCAAGTAGCCAATTGTAGTCTCATAAACAAGCCACTCTCAGTACCTGGGGCCGGCACTTACTCATGCCTCTCCTGGTTCCTCCCACCCTATCATGCTGGTTGCCCTTGAAGGTCACACTTGTGGAGTGGGTTCTCCTGGGATGATTCCTTAATTCTCTTCACGCTCTATCCAAGGGAGACTGCTGGACAGCTGACACTCCCAAGTCACAGTCAAGGACAATGTTCAATATTTCCCATTTTCCATGTCTGTGAATGACTCCCCTACACATCTGGTGCCCAACATCAGAACTCTTCTCACTTCTCCAGGTTCATTGGTTCCACCATTCAGTCAGCCACCAAGTCTGATTAATTCCAACTCTTAAGAATGCCCCAGGTAGGTCCTCTTCCGATTTCTCCCAATACTGGAAATTTCCTTATAAGAGCTTTCCTGAATGCTGCCGGTTAGTTATCTGTAAAGTTTTGAGCTATCTGCCTTCCTTTCTAGACAGCAGGAGCAGGAAGGCAGGACTGGCTGGGGAACCACATGTCTCCAGTGCTGGTGACACCTAATAGGTACCAGCACCATGCTGACCTAATGAACTATGCCCCTTGTTCAAGGAGTACACCTTTCAGTCCTCCAAAATATTAGACTCCCGCTTACCTTCTCCATCTCCTCACCCTGTACCCAGTTACATGACCCTCATCCCTCAGATTCCTTGCCAAATATCAGCTCCTACAGGAGTCCCCAGGCCCCAAATCACACACCCAAAGCACTGTGTGATCCACCAGAGGACTATGGGCCCACATTTTCCTGATTGTCTGCTAGTGTCTGTGGCTGCCTCTCAGCGCTATGCTTTTCATGTGAGTTGGGCACTCAGTCAGGCATCATACCAGCTCTGTGTTCCTCTCGTGCCCTTAGTGTTCAGAGTGATGTAGGAGCTTCTGGGAATGAACGTAGTAGGCTAGGACAGGCAAACTGTGATATTTTCCCAGAAGTTTTCTACCTTTCTGAGGGGGCTCTTCTATCATCACATGGTTCCTGTGTGGGGACTGTTTCTGAAGTGTCATGGTGACATGGAGACAGCAGACTGTAACACAGTCTAGGCGGGCATATACGTGTGGATCTCCGTTCTGCCTTTTTGCTGGCAGTGTCAGGATGCCACCAATAGCCCAGCTCAGTGGAAGTGGGGATAGGAGTTGCTGGGCAAAGCCTGGGACTGGGAAACTGCAGTCTGCCTCCTGTCTTCTAGGATGGTCTTTGTATGCTAGACAGAGGAGGATGAAGCTGAGCCTGGGGCGGATAGGTTCCACAAGGGTCCGGGAATGCTGGGAGTGTTATAGCTCTTTAAAGAGGAACAAAGAAAGAAGTTTGGGCAGCCTTGGCAGGGCAGTTAGCCAGGGTCCTGGCTCCCATGGTGGCTGCAGTGGCAGCATGACCACTCTGATGTGAGCCTCTGCAGGCAATGAGAGCCTGGCCAGGCAGGCAGGAGAGTCTAAGATCCAATGATGAGTGCTTCAGGAGAAAGAGGCCTTCCCCAAGCATTACAGCTCAGGAAAGACAGCACCCTCAGACGATCCTTGGTGAAATAACTTGAGCACTTTAATCCATGTGCACAGGGACTATATGAATATTGGGGATAGGATTTGGTGGGGGGATGGCTTCTATTGGCTGAGGTTAAGATGTTGGTGATGCTCCATTTGCCTGGGGAAGGACTCCAGGTGCTGCATCATGTGACTGATTCCCCTGGTCCTCTCCGTTGGGTGTCTGGCTTCAAGTTCTAGAGCAGGCTCCACTCCTGCCATCCACAAATCTCTGATATTCCTAGGGCTTGAGCATGCCCCACCTCACCAGCTCTTAAGCCTGTCTGATGGCATGGTCCATGTACCCTATGTATGTAGTTTAGAGGTGGCTCAACGTAGATCTGAGAACTTCCTCCTCCTGACACATGTGCCCACTCACCTTCTTCCTCTGTAGGTTGTTATTATGTGACAGCACATGTTATACACACGTGTTAATGACTGCATGTCTATCTTAGAATCTAAACTCACAGAAAGAAGGAACTGGATCTGTGAAAACCTCTGGGGGAAATCTGGGTATTTAAGGAAAGTGAGCAAGGACTTCATATCTAGCTATCCATGGCACTCAGAGTCCCTTTGGTGCAGAAGGTAGGGAGAAATGTACACTGCCCTGGCAAAGGCTCAGGGGAGGTCCCAGGATTTCCCTCTCTGAACGTACCCCTCCTGGAGGGACTGTGTCCCTCTGTGTTGTCAGCTTTGAGAACAAATGCAGATGTAGCTCCCGATGTTTGCTCCTTTCCCAGAGTCCTGGTGTTGGAGGAGACCTTGGAAACTGTGACTCAGTTTCTCTTTTGGAGTTAGAATTCTTCCGGGGGCTTTCTTTGCTGATTTCACAGTCAGCATTGGAAACGACAGTTGTTTTGGATACAACAGTTGTTACTTAGTTGGGGCTTCTTATACCAGAGAATAGGTCTGAGTTAATTCTCTCCTGTCCTGAGCATCTCATGGTTACTGTCTCCTGGGCTCTGTACACAGAATACCAGCCTGATGGTTCTTCCAGGGGTGAAATAACTTTCTAGAATCTTCTGGGCTCTTCCTGTGACCAGGCCTGGGACCTCAATCCAACCCTTCTTTGGGAGACTGCATAGGGATCATCAGTGGGACTGGCAAAGGCTGGCAGCTCCCCATAGGGATCTTTTGCCTTAATTGTCCTTCCTCTCACAGCAGAGCCTTTCTCTTTGTACCTTCTGGGTCCCCCACAACTATCACTCATCCCTGACTTACCTAAATGCATGACACCCAGAGGACAGAAACATTTGATTGCTGGGGGGAAAGTCTTTTCATTTTTTTTCTTTTTTTAAAGCTTTTCAAAAAGTGAGTCATGATTGGCCTAAAAATAGCCTGTGGAAATCAGAAGAAACAAACACATACAAAAATGATACTAAAAATCTAGAGTACCTAATTATAGGAGAAAAGGACATGCTTCCACAGAATTGGGATTCCAGTGACGTTTTCCTATTTTCTTTGAATCAAACATTGTGCAAGGAAATGAAATGGAGTCTCACTCCTAATAAATTTTCCAACCCAGGGACTCAAAGTCCCTCTGCCATGCTATTTACAGCCTCCCTGGGCATCCCTGAGTCTTTGGCACTTGGACTCACCCCCCTCTCTGCTTTTCCCTGGACAACCTCCGTACACTACCATAAAGCTCAGGGCACGGTGATCGATCAAGTAGCCTGTCACCGTCTCTCAGTCCAGACACTGAGCAAGCACCTTGGGTGAAGGAAGCTCCGTAGAGGGCAGTGAAAAAAGATTATTGAGTAGATGGTTCATGGGCCTGTAGGAAGAAAGGAAACAAAAGAGTGATCCCTAAGAATTATCCTGGGTTCACCAAGTGCAAGTTCAACTGAAACAAATTCCCACTTCCAGCTGATGGATTTCTGCGCTTCTAGACAGACAGTGCACCAGGAATGTGGCAAATCTGGGTTTCGGCAGGTGTTTTGCAAAGACTATGGCATTATTCTCTGGGACAAGATGGAGACTTGTGAGGTAGACAGTAATGGGGTTAGATGGATTAGCAGACAAAGTGCCATGTGAGCCAGCCATGTGGGGAGCTGCCAAGGCAGGGTGTGGGGGTGCAGTCTCCGGCTAAATTAATCAAAGTGCAGGACAGAGGAGGTGGTAGCTTCCTCTGAGCTTGGCAGTGGCTGGTCCACATCTGGAGCCTTGTATTTCATTCCAGGAGCAACGGCTGAGTGAGGATGTTGACAAATGGTGTGGCAGTTGAAAGAGGGAAATGGGATGGCCCAAGGTCACTAAGGCATGCCATGTGGGGAGTGGTTGAGATTGCCAGGGAATCTAAACTTGGGAGACAGATCAGCTAAGTGAATCCTGACAGCCATTTTCAAATATTTAAAGGTCTCCCGTGGAAGACTGGATGGAAATACTGCTACAATGTTAGAAACGCAGTGCCTGACAGCTCAGGACTATGTGAGCCTGTGTGAGCCAGTAACCAGTATAAAGAAGGGCAAATTGGGAGCCCTGTGGGGCCAGCTGCCTTCCTCTGCCTATGAGATGTTTCTCCCCTGGAAGAACTGACTGCAAGGATCTTCTCTTTTCTGGTTATTATAAATGAGCCCAGCCTTGTGCTGAGCCTGGAGGGGGATACAGGGTTACGATACAGGACCCTACCCTTGAGGCACTCTTATCTGAGTCAGGGAGTTGGACCCATGAACAGATGCAAGGCTTTTATTACCTAAGAGGAACAACATGGGATGGCCAGGCTGGAGCCTGATCATTGATTCCTACCAAGGAGCTGTGTGACACAGGGTGAATGATAGCTGGTCTCTGTGCTCTACAGGCCCCTGTGTCGCCAGGGGTCAATTTGTTAGTTTTGGATAAAGTCTCATGTAAATCAGGTTGGCCTCAAACTTGCTGTGTGGCTGAGGATGACCTCCATCATCCTGTCCCTGTTTCCTGAGAGCTGGGGTTCCAGGTGTGAACCACTCACTGCACCTGGCTCATGTGGTACCTGTGATGGAACCCAGGGCCCCATGAATGCTAGAAAAGTACTCTACCAGGTGAGCATGTCTCCAGCTCAATAGGAATCTCTACATCACCACCCTTGACCTTCACAGTGGCCTGGGCAGGGTGGCAGAGTGGCGCTGATCCAGGGGTCACTGAAGGCCCTAACCAAGGGAAGCAATACTGAGGCCTTTCACAGACTGTTCATTTTACTATGGCAATGAGAAGGGCAGAGACTGGCTAGTGAGTGGGTATTTTACTTGGTTAAAGCTGAAGGGTTTATAAACCATACTAATTTATTTCTTGATGTTCTAGAGGCTGGAAAGCCAAAGATCAAGGTGCTGCCAGATTCTGTGTTTGATGGGGTTTATGGTTCAGAGACAATGGTTTCTTGCTGTGTTCTCAGAGGCTTACATGATAAGATATTTCCCTGGGGACCGTTTTTGTGAAGGCACTAATACTGTTTGTAAGGGCTCCATCCTCATGACCTAAGAACCTGTCAAAGACTCTGTGTCCTAATGCCATCACCTGAGGGTGGATTCCAATGTAGAAATAAGGGAATACAAACATCCTTTACAGAGCTGAAAGCAACATCTCTGAGCTGGAGGAGAAAGAATGGAGGCAACAAGATCCAAGGCATAGGAATCAAAGCTTGCCGAAGGGTCTCGCTGGAGAGCCCAAACTATTGAGTCTCAACATGAAGGTTGAAGGGGGAGAAACATTAAAGATGATGTAATGAGTAAAGCTTACCACCAGAGGAGTGGGTGGCTTACCTGCAGTCTTAGAGCTTGGAAACCAACAGCACAGGGAGACTCATCATGGGTGAAGTCAACCTGGGCTACACAGAGAATTCTAGAGCAGCCAGAGGTACAAAGTGGGACCCTGTCGAGACAGACAGACAGACAGACTGAAGAAAAATAACAACAACAAGATGAAAACAGCTTACTATCATACTGCAGAGGGCTCTCCTTTTTGAGAGCAGGACAATGAGAGAGTGGTCACACTCTGTGGCTTTGCTCTTTGACTGTAACCACTGATCAAGCTGCTGGGGTGCCAGGGGAAGACCATTCCTGGAGGTTCCCTGGAGGAAGACGCTGTTCTTCTCTCATGCTGAGCCTAGAGAAGTGGGTCCTGAGCTGACCCGGCTCCTGCCCAGGTGAGCTCTACAGTTGATGCCCTTTCCCCACGGTTACAGCTCACACCCCCACTGCCTCCTTTTCCCTCCTCCCTTCTTCCTTCTCCCGTCTCCCCTCATTTCTTTCCTCCTTCATTTCCCCTTCTCTCTTTCTCTTCTCTCTCTCTCTCTCTC
>NW_022196906.1:37565948-37588233 GCF_008632895.1 Mastomys coucha | reverse complement strand
TCTCTCTCTCTCTCTCTCTCTCTCTCTCTCTCTCTCCCTTTCCTTCTCTTCCTCCCCTTCCTCCTTCAGGCAGCGACATCAGCAAAATAATGAGGTTGCCCAACTGGCAGTGCACATGCCATCAGGGTGTAGAATGAAGACGGATGACTGTAGCTAAGAGACAATTTGAAAAGGGATAAATACAGGCAACAAGTTATTCACTACGGCAATTTGTAAAGAGCGTTAAGAACCTGCAGATGGGTTGTTTCACATCATCTCCTTTTCCATTTGCAGCCTGACAGGCCCGGGTAAACGACAGTGATGGATGGCTTTGAGCAAGGCCCCTTAATCTACCGCTCTGCCATTGATTAGTTTGGCTCGCACTGCACCTCGGGGTGGTAGACATGACCTGTCTCTCCCAGAATCCATAGCCTAAGCTGGGCTTTTGGACCTGGGGAAGAGTGTTTGGGAATGAGGTAGAGGTGGGGATGAGAAGCATGAGGGTCTCTTAGGGCTTGACACTGGGGACACAGTGGCTAACAGCCCAGCAGGAGGATTCTACAGGCAGGAGATTCCGTTTATAGGTGGAGATATGAGACTAGAGGCAAGGAGCAGGGGCTAAGAATCCAGAGTTAGCTCCCAGCCCCAGCTTCCATGAGTGGTCCCACCCCTCCATCGTGACTGACCGGCATAGTGGTTTTGGTCAAGAATTCTTCTTCAGTGTGTACTTGACTAAATGCCTTGCTCCAAATGGATCAGGAAGGAATGCTCCTCCAGGGGTCTGAGCAGGAGAATCTTACCTTTCCTAGGTCGCAAGTGACAGTCAGCTGGCAGGGCGTGACCCCAAGCTGAGTTAGGAGGTCCAGAGGGGTAAGAGCAGAGAGAAAGGCCTGGGCAGGGCACGGAGGTGGGGAGGGCACAGGCTGGCAGGGTGCTGCAGAGGTAATGGAGGGTACCTCAAGGAGCGCATATGTAGGGGAAAATGCTTGATTCTTCTCAGAGCCTGAGAACTGACAGAGTGGCGACTCCAGAGAAGAGAGGATACCATAATGGAGAAAGCCTTTGAGTGGAATGTGAGGACTATGGTCTTGTCTCCACTCCTAGGGTGGTGTGGGGAGCTTGATGCTGTGCTCTGGGAGTGACCTTGCTGGCTTTGGCATCTGGGGTTTTCAAAAGGAAAATGAGAAAAATCTCAGCAGCCTGTGCTGGGAATCAGCTTTGCTTACTGTGACTGTGATCCCAGTCCATCCTTGTCAAAAATCCAGGGTGTGTGTGTATGTGTATATGTGTGTGTGTGGGTGGAGCTAAGAATTCTTGTACCCATTTTAAAGCCAAACAAATAGAGGCCCAGAGTGGCTAAGTAACTTGGCTAAGGTTGCATAGCTTATACGTAGCAAAGCCACATTGGCTGTGAGTCTCCTGTCCTCAGAGAAAAGCAGGGCTAATGAAGTGCAGATTAAACAAATTTCCAACCAACCCTTGCCTATGTTTTAATCTTTAGAACAAAATGTGCTCTTATAAAAAGCAGGCAATCACTGCCTGCTGGTCCATGAGTTTGAGAGCCCCTGAAATGCCCAGTCATGCCAGAAAGAGGATGAGAATACAGATCAGGACTGGTTTCCTTAGAAACAGGCTGAACACAGATTGAGACGACCATCCTGGGGTCTGGCATCCTTACCAAGGGCTCCCTGTCTGAAGCCTTGCTGTTCTTCAGAATCCAGTTCAGAGCCCACCACCTCCTGGAAGTCTTCTCAGATTGCCACAGTGAACTGAGGACTGTCTCAGATAACAGCTGTACCATGAGGGGAGCACCTGCTCACATCTTCCTGATGCCCCTGCATCTGCTTAGTAAATGCGATGACGTTGTGCCTATGCTAGAGAGAGCAGCAATCAGGCCTTCATGCCACTCTGAGGCAATGACCCTGACAGTTAAGTCAAGACGACAGAGTTGAAAGCCCTTTGGGTAACTAAGCTGCCATCTGCCCTTGGACACTCACTTTGCCCTTCAAGGGTTCATGGTTCTGAAATTGTAGATTTCAGGGATGATGGTTGTGAAGAAAGATGCCCTCCCTGGTCATTGGTCCTCAGCCCTGACTGTCTATCAGAAACACGGGGTTTGTAAACTGTAGAAATCCATACTGAATCATAATGGGGCAAGTGGCATTGGCTTTGGGACCCTTTTCTTCTTTTTAGATCCTACATCTGAGTTTGATGTTTAGCCAGAGCTGGGGAATAATGACCTCCAAGGAGACTTGCTGCAGATCTTCCCAACTGAGTTCTGTGCATTAGGGCACTGTGCCGTATGACTCTTTGCTAACTACACCTTGGTGGCGGTCTCAGTTTGGGGTCCTAAGAAAGCAGACTTCAAGATGTGGATGGTATTCAGTGAACACATATAAGGGAGACAGGAAAGTAAGGATAGACAAGGGAGATCTCTAACAGCCCCTGAGGTGGCTGACAGAAGCGGAGCAGTGAAAGGTTTGCCCTCCCTTTCCCTTGGGCCAGACCAGCTCCAGGCTGCCCAGAAAGATGGTACCTATGTTGATGGAGGACACCTGCCATAAGGAATGCTCCCAATGACATTTATGGAGAAAGCTCCAGCTGGGTACCAGAAGCTCTAAGTGTCCAGGCAGCTGGAGGCATGGCCTGATTTCTGGAGGGTTCTAGGATGCCCACTACAGCAACTGCATTAAAGGAAGACAGGAGATCCATGTCCAAATTTACAGAAGTAACTATCTGCGGAGATTGGATGGGCCACAGCAGCAATATCAAGATACGCCAGGTTGGTGACCCATCTCTGAAATCCCAGCACTTGGGAGGCAGAGGCCAGTCGACCATAAGTTTGAGACCAGTCTGGGCTACATAACAAGGCCTGTCTCCCAAATGGAAGTTTTGTTCCAGAATTAAATTGTTGTAATAGAGCAGGAAGTATGTACCCTTTTGTCTTAATCCACATGTCGGAAACATAGTTTATTTTTATTCTTCAGAGGTAACATCTGGCCAGCTGTTAGGTCACATGTCTAAGAACATCCGAAGGGGCTTCTGTAGAGGATGGTGAGCCTGTTTCCATCTGATGTGGGGATCAGGATGACCTCATTTGTTCTAGGACACCTCCATGCACCCTGGCATGAGGCCAGATGAACTGACCAACAGAACTGTCATCCAAGTGCCTTGACCTGGGGCAAAGATAGTCCAAGGATGAAGACATGCTATCACTCTGGTCTTTCCTCGTGGGCTGGCCAGAGATGGCTGGGCCTCATTCTAAGATGGGGGTTTGGGTTGGGGGTGGCACTATGTGTTCACCTTTGCTTTAAGGGTTTCAAGAATGGCACAGGAGGAACATCAAGTGTGAGTGGTGGTGGGTGCTCTCATCTTCCGTGCTGGGACACTACTATATACATAGAGCTGGTGAAGACGAAGGTGGGGAGAGAGTACAATACTCCCCTGGGAGAACCAGCTCGGAGGAAGCCATTGCAGAAAGAATTGGACCTAAGGGTGCCATGGGCAGGGTGAGGAGCTCTTTGGTCAGGGGAGCACTGTTGGGATGACCATGGCCTGTCTGTGCACATATGTATGCCCAACTACCTTCATCTCTACTGTTTACTGCTCTTTCACCAGAGTCCTCACCCAGACGGAGGAGTGTGATCAGGTCATGTGGGTCACCTGTCATCCCCATCACCTATCCTGGCCCAGCATGAATACCATCAGTATATTTCCTCCTTCATCCAACCAGTTCCTGTCCATCTAGCTTGTAACCCTTGTTCACTCTTCAGGAAACATCCAAGACCCCTCCTCAAGGTACACTGGAGGCTCCAACAGAATCAAAACCAGGAACACTGGCCTCTTGGGGATCACAAAGTTAGCTTCAGGGTTGAGACGTCAACACTTAAAGGCATTTAAAATTAGCCCCAGACTGTGGGGTTCAGAGATACAATGAGGAGTCCAGCCTGTCTGAAAACCAGGACTAGGGAAGGTATTATGAGCTGGTCTGGCAATTGTCCTTGAACAAAGCCAGGAGAGTAGGGGTGGGGGAGGGAAGGTGCCAGATGGAGGCCCTTAGGTCAAAAACAATAAGTAAATGGGTCAGCCAGGAGTGAGTAGGGATCAGGGGACAGATTGAGCTAGGCCCGGAGTAGACAGTGCAGTAAATTCTCTGGCTGCTTGGAGCAAACTCCATACCTTTGATGTTTGTTGCCTGCCTAGTGTAGTGGCCCTGCCTCCTGGAAGTATTTGGTCATCCCCTGAGAATGCAAACATGGAGTAGGGTCTATGCTGGTAGACTCAGAATGACCCAGAAACTATGAGGACTTGACTTTGGGAATGAATGGGCTGGGTGAAAGCCAGGTATTGCAGACTAGCATCACTGTGGGCCGTGATACTGCAAATGATTCCTTAGGTCCTTCCTAGTTAGGACCAGATAACAATGACCTCCTCCTGGAATGGAAGAGAGAACAGGGGGTCCATCAGACCTTGACTCTCTCCTTTATCAGATAGATGGAACTTTTATAGCAGCAGCATGTCTCAAAGAGGGTGGAGGATAGCCAGGGCCTGGCACTGCCAGGCCTCACATCTTTTTCAGCTTTCTGTCTTAGGAGTTCTAGCCAGCTTCTTCCTTCTCATGAAGAGGGGTTTGTGGGTTCTGTTTTGGTTCAGATGTGCTATGTTCTCTGATGGTCTTATTTATATGTTGAAGACTCGGTTCTCAGGTGCTGAATCCAATCACTGAGAAATGGTGAGATCATAAGAGCTCTGATGTCATCCTTAGACTAACCAATCCATCAATGGAGTCATCATCTGATGATATCAGGTGTCACTGGAGGCTCAGGAGGGGGTGGCCTGCCTGGAGAAAGTGGTTTATAAGGGGCACAAATTTGAAGGTTTATCTGGTCCTAGCCCCTTCTTGTTATTCCTCTGCTTCTGGGTACCACGAGATGTGTAGTCTCACGTATGCTCTTTCCATCAGGATGTTCTCCCTCACCTCAGGCCAAAGCCATGGATCAGCTGAACTCAAATCCTTTCTCTCAGGTTTGTCACAGTGACTTCTCAGGGTCTGAGAAGCCCTTCTCCAGGGTATAAGCCCTGATCCTGCTCAAGCAAGGGACTTTGTAGCTGTGTCTCCCCCTCAGCCTTCTCTGGAGGACAGGTCACAGGGAAGACAGGATAGTCAGACCTTTTGGCTCAGCAACCTTCAAAAAGAGGCACCCCCTGCCAGCTTCTAGGCCAGTGGTTCTCGATCATCTTGATGTTGTGCCCCTTTAATACAGTTCCTCATGTTGTGACCCCCCCACCATAAAATTATTTTTGTTACTATTTCATAACTGTTAATTTGCTGCTGTTATGAATCATAATGTAGATATCTGATATGCAGGATATCTGCTATGTGACCCCTGTGAAAAGGCCATTTAACCCACCAAAGGGGTCACGACCCACAGGTTGAGAACCACTGCTCTAGGGGGATTGCCTACTGCCCCTTGTAAACAAAAGAACAAGCCAGGGTATGAGCTCCAATTCCAGGCTCTTGAGTACATGTGTGTTCAGGGCTCTTCTCTACCCTATGTGGATACATAATTCCAGGATACATTAATGAAGTTTCCAGAACACTCAGCAACACAAGGTTCTATGCAGAAGGATGGCTGCTTTTCTTTCCACCAGTGCCAACCCTTCCTACGGCCATTCCTCTTCCCTTTAATCCCAGCCTTTTGCTAAGATGGATATTTCTAGTGAACATTAAGGTCATCCAGATCCTCGAGGCCTCAAAATCATCACTTTTCTCTATTACATGTATGTTGTGTGTGTGTGCATGCGTGTATGTGTATGCTCACACCAGATGTCGTGAGCATGCCATGGTTTTCATGTGGATGTCAAAGGACAACTTTCTGCTGTTGGTTCTCTCCTTCTACTGTGTGGGTCCCAGGGATCAAATCTGGGTTGTCAGTTAAAAGCATGCAACCACCTAGTCATCTCTGTTTCTCTCACTGGGGGCAGTCTGGCCATCTCTCTAGAGCACCTTGGACACTTAACCCTAGGAAGGAATGGAGAGCCTTATCAGAGAGGGCGCAACCCTGCAGTGGGAAGGCAGGGGAGTGGAAGGGATTGTGGGACGCACCACTCTGACTAGTTTTGGCAGTTTTGAAGGTCATTTTTCCCCTTTCCACCAAAGAATTTAATTAGGCTTCCATGAAGCAGTTAGATTTAGGAGCGGAACATTTTTAGCTCCCCTGCAGGGAGGGCTCATGAATATTAAAGGCCAAGGATAGAGGCAAGAGACAGGAGCAGGCCAGCTCATACCCTGCTTGATTCCCTGGGAACTAGGCACATGGGCACAGGCTGAGGGCATCTGAGGTTCCTGGGTGGGGGATCTATTGCAGCCCCAGCAGTCCCATGTCACTGAAAGTCATTGTTCTTCATCAGTTTGTCACTATCCTGCTTCACAGTGTGGCTAGTGCAGAGAGGGTCCTGTCGGCCTAAGGGTACAGGCAACAGCAGAGGGGCCAGCCTGGAGCAGGCCACTGAGGACCCACTTCTGAATTTCCTCTCTTGTTCTTGCCATCCGGAGAGTGCAAGTGCCAGGGCAAGCAAAAGGGGGTTCCTATACCACCCTCCCCTTGTTTTTCGAAACAGGATTTCTCTGTGTAGCTCTGGTTGTCCTGGAACTCACTCTGCAGACAGGCTGGCCTTGAACTCAGAGATTTTCCTGCCCTTGCTTCCTAAGGGCTGAGATTACAGGTGTGTGCTACCACTGCCCATCTGGCTAGCCTCTCTTCTAAACGGGACCTAGGCTTAATCACTTCAGAGAGCAAGGGCAAAGTGAGCCAAGGTAGCTTAATAACAAAAAGACACAAAGATGGACTTCAATCTGTCCTAGGAGAGGCAGATGGGCATTCCAGAGTCCATTGACAGGGAAGTGCTCAGGCCAGAACATGGAATGGATAAACTGGATTCTTGGGTCTGAGGAATGTTAACAGGTGGAAAATGTCAGACAAGAACTCTACAGAGCTGGTCAGCTGGCCATTGTGGGGGCTTTTTTACCTCCTCAAGACCACCCTTGGCCATATTAACAACTGATAGCAAGTTGATGTCTCCTTTTCCAATAGTCCTACAGAGCACAAATCTGTCTACACATTGTTCTTCCCATCATCCCATAGGAACTTCACTCATAGCATCTTCAAGCAAGGGGTGCAACAGGGGTGCTCTTCTGCTTCCATTTTGCAAGCTGGAAAATGAGATGCTGTGTCAGTTCAGGTCCATCTTTTGCTGCAGTCAATGGGAACGCTGGGTCTGGAAGGTCCCAGGTACCTGGCTCAGTACTTTCCTGTTTACCTGTCACAGTACTACTTGAGTTCAGTCGAGGCCCTGAGAAGAGGCTCTGGGGTATCTCAGAAGGAATTTGAAGTGTTGAGATCAGGCTGTGCCCTGCTTTAAGTTACATATTAGGTGACACAGTGGATTGTTATTCAATCCATTTTAACATGGTAGACACACAAGACTGAGTCCAACGGTACTTATGGCCTAGGGTGCTCATGAAATAAAGGCTAGCCTACCATCCCTGCACCTTCATCCACTCAATCTGCTATTACAAAATGCAGCCATGGTTTGGAACCTAGGGCTGCAGGGGGACCCTAGGACTCCCATAAATACCCAAATCCCTGACTACTCATGCTCCTTATATAAAATGGTTTAGTGGGCCAGTGAGATGGCTCAGTGGATGAAGACACTTGTGCCAAGCCTGGAGACTTAATTTTGATCTGTGGAACCCCCAGGATGGAAGGCAAGAACAGACTCTTTCAAGCTGTCCCCTCACTTCCACATGCATGCCATGGCATATCACCTATACGTTAAGCACAGACACAAAACAAATACACCTTAAAGAGTGTTAGCATGGTATAGTGTTTGCATAGAGCCTTTGGGCTTCTTCCTAAATATTTAAAATCATCTCTAGGTTACTTCTAACAGTTAAGACGACAGACGGTGGACTGTTGGTATAGCTCAGTGGTGGAGTATTTTTCTAGCAGGCGCAGGGTCTTGAATCTGATCTTCAGTTTAAACAGAGTATCAGTAGTTTCTAGGCCATATTATTTAGACAATAACAATGGAGGGCAAAGTCTGTGTATGCTCTACACAAACACAGTTTTCTCTCAAATATTCTCAGTCTTTGGTTGGTTTACTGTATGGGTGTGGGAAGGAGGAGCCTAGAAATTGGCTCTACCAGGGGCTGGCTGATTACATTGGAGTTTTTCATAACTGTGGAGGCTGAGAGGTCCAAGACCAAAGTGTTGGCTGATAGGGCTCTGCTTTATGCATGGTCTCCTTCTTACTGTGATCTTGTTTGGAGAAGGGGAAAACAAACCTGGCTGGGTTCTTCTTTAGAAATCACTAATCCCACCCTAAGGGCACCAGCCATTTGACCCATCAGAACACACCCACCACTCTGATTCAGCTCCATCTCCAGATACCTTCACTTTGGGAGTTAAGACTTCAACATATGAGCTTGGGGGACCCAGTTCTGCCCAAACCCCACTATCTGTTGCCCAGTGCTTGTGCCCTGTGATAGTGCCCACCTGCTCAGAGCAGAAGGTTAGTTCTGATCTCAGAAGAGGCAGGAAGTGGGTGGTTTGATTCACACATACATCTAAACACCCGCCAAGAGCTGGGATACTGCACTGCATTCTTCAGGTCATGCAGGTTTCAGGAAGCCAGGATACTGTGGAATGGGACTGCAGTAGCCCTTGTGAAAAGGCTAACGTCCAGGTGCCTCTCTCCTCATGTCCAGTGCCTAAGGACAGTGTTGGTAAATGGAGCAGGGAAGGTTCTGGGTGGCAGTGGCTTGCAGAGTGGGGAGCTGGAGCTGTCTTTCCTGAAGGCTGATCTTTCTGTTCTTGGTCCTTTGCCTAAAGAAGCCTCCTTATTCCCTGAGCCGGAGCCCAAGGCAGCCAGGGCCAGCCACAGGGCTCACAGCTGAGAACTGTGAAAGAGACCACCACCTTTCTGAGTGCTTCTGTCCCTTCAGCTCCTCCACAGTGGCCGGCCAGAAAGTATCGGTCCTACTGCCAAGGCACCAACCCCAGAGGGATGAGGGCAAGAAGCCTTCATCCAGGTTGCAGAGCTTGCTGCCGTTCTGCTGTTGTGACAGGAGATTCTGCAGTGTTGTCTAACCAGTTCTATGTTGCTTTTGGGGAGCAGAGACTGCACTGGGGCTTTGGGTTGGACCACTTATGAATGGCAGAGGGCCTTTTGTATCCCACCCCACCCCACCTCATCCCACCCCTTCCCACCCCATCCCACCCCTTCCCTACCCATCCCATTCTTGGCTTATTGCAGACTTGCTTTGTAACCATGTACAGGAGGACTCCTCTCACCCTCTCTGAGTCAGCTTTCTCTTGAGGACAGGATGATACCAGCTTTAAAGCACCTGGATTTTTTTCCACCTAGTCTTAGATTTGTTTTGTTGTTGTTGTTGTGTGTGCGTTTGTTTGTTGGTTGGTTTGTTTTTCTCAGCAGGGACAAATTTCAAAGCAGCTTTACATTTTGAGTGCAAGCCCCAAGGGGCATCAGGGAATAGCAGCTCTGTCCAAGTCCATGTTTCAGTCTCACCTTTGTCCTCTGGGTGATTTTTTTTTTTGTCCTCCTTAGCACCTGTTCCTAAGTCAGCAGAGGACATGCAGGGGTACCTATGCTGACAGGGGAGCTGGGTGGACAAGGAACGTCCACCTCGTCACCTTGCAGGCCCATCAGACAGTAAAGTCCCCGGCCTGCTGCTGGGAAGCCTCCTAAGGTTTCCCCCACCCTCAGCCCCCCATCCCTCCCCCTCTACCCTGCAGCTCACCATCTGCACTCCCTGGCCATCCATCCATCTTGCCTATCCAAGTGCCCGTAGCACATGCTCCCAACCTTGTCAACTTGAAATTAAAGACTTGTTCTGTGAGCCAGGTCCTCTCCAGAGACGCTGCACTTTGATTATCCCCTTGGAAGGAGCGGAGCGGCTGTTTTGGTTAGTGGCGATTCGGGTAGAGGCATTGGAAGGCAGGGGAGGTGGAGCAGGAAGAGACCAGGGGCTGCAGAAAGCTTTGCCTATCAGGAGAGGAACACCTGGCTGATCCGAGGAAGCTCCGTGCCAGGTTTTTTCAGGAGGAAACTGACCTCTGGTTTGGATGTGTCTGCTTGGAGAGGCTCTTGCTAGCTGGTTCGAATGGACTGCTTCCATGGGCCTAGAGGAAGCAGAGGCTGAGTTGATGGCTTAGTCCATAAAGTGCTTACCACATAAATACTAATTTGATCCCCAGAGTCCATATTTTAAGAAAAGCTGAACATGGTTGTACATATTGTAATCCCAGCATTAAGAAGGTAGAGATGTATATCCTGGGGCTGACTGGTCAGTTAGCTTAATCTAATCTGTGAGCCATACCTCAATAAGAGACTGCATTTTAAAAATACAAGATAGACAGCACCCGAGGAATGATAGCTGACATTGTCCTTCATCTGCTACACTCACAAATCTGTGCGCCCAGACATGTACCTGCACACAGAAACACATAGACACTCATAAAAGGGCGGGGGAGAGAGCACATCTAGACCCTTGAAGGGTTTTTTCATCTCTGTTCTATTTTGCTTCAGTCAAGGATCGCCTCCTCTCTCAAACCTGCTGATAACAGTCCTAAAAGGTAGGTGTAATACAAAGGGGACATGACCAAGGTACTGAGCATGGGTGTGTGGGGGGGGGCAAGAGGGAGAGGGAGAGAGAAGAGAGAGAAAGAGAAAGGGAGAGAGAGAGAAAAGAAAGGAGAGAGAAGAAAAGAGAAGAGAAGAGAGAGAGGGAAAGAGGAGAAAGGGAAGAGAGAAAGAGAGGAAAGAAGAAAGAGGAAAGAGAGAGAGAGAGAAAGAGAGAGAGAGAGACAGAGAGAGAGACAGAGAGAGAGACAGAGAGAGACACACAGAGAGAGACAGAGAGAGAGAGAGAGGCAGGGGCTGTCTGGGGATGGAATAAGATCTGACTACTGGCCTGAACCCTCGCCTGACATCACTGTTCAGTGCTGACTCCTAAGGTTTCTAGGAGCATCCAGGAAGGGATCAAGTTGAAGCTCTCAGGCACATCTTGGCACCAATACCGTAAGCTCCTGTGTTAGACCTGACCAACCCACAGGAAGATAGAAAGCAGTGTTTGGAAGGGGTCATTCAGCATCTGCAGAAAGGCAGGGAAATAAGCACATCTGGAAACAGGAAAGATAAAAATATTTGGATCAAGTTGATATAAACCTCTTTTTAAAACACCCTATCAGCTCTTAAAGGTATAATTAACATACAAAAATCGACGTGTTTGAAGTGTTCCCACTGATGAGTTTTGACATAGAGACTTATAACTGTATAGAGACACAGGCACATGCACCTGTGAGACCATCACCTCAGTCAAATGGTGACAATCCAAAGGCCCGGGAAGATTGCTCCTCCCCCAGCCTGAGCAACCTGTGATCACTGGGATAGGTTGGTGTCTGGGATTTGTATTATAAATGAATCATGCAGTATAGACTCTTCTAAGACAGAGAGGTTTCTCATAGCAAAAAATGCAGCAGCTTTGTGTCGCGTGTTTGAAGCCCACACACCTAAATCTTCTGTGACCCTCACCCCTCACCCCAGTGCTGTGCTGTGGCCACACCCCTGGGCCTCTCTGCTTTGTTCAGTCCTCTCCCCCATTTTGTCTCATTTTAATGCAGAGCAGGGCAGCTATCTTTTTTTGTTTGTTTGTTTCCTTGACTTCTTCTGAATCCATGTCCTTAGAGAGTTATCAAGGTAATTTCTCGAACAAAAGACGGCTCCTTCTCTGAGGTAATTCTAGTGCCAGCTGTTAGGATACATTTTTCTGTCCTCTGAGGGGTATGTGTGTGTGTGTGTGTGTGTGTGTGTGTGTGTGTCTGCACACACAGTGGCTGAGACCCTGTAAGATTACATAGTGCATGTCTTCATCTGGGAGTGTAGTTGTGAGTAAGGAAAAAGGGGGGCTAGGACTATTTTATTTATTTTATAATTTACAGATGTCTACTTATATTAGAAATTAGATAACATTAGAAGCTAGCTAGCTGCTTTCATATACTGTCACATTTAGTCCTCAAAGTGAACCTGTAGTATTGGGAGAACAATTCACTTTAACAAAAATAGGAAAGCAAGATTTTAGGCTAAAGAAGTCAGCCAGCCATAATACACTAATGCAGCCACATTGTGGAGGCTGGGCTGAACCTGGAAACTTTTGGGCACCACACTAGGTACTCATTTCTCTGTACTATAAATGAGAGGCAGGTTAATTCCTCATTGCCAGTAGACTGGGAATAGTTGCCTGAAGAGCTGTATTGAGGGAGCATCTGTGCTCTCTGAGAAAGAGTAGCTGGATTGATTATTGATGTCTGTCATGGGCACGGGTTGGTGGAGGCAATGTGTTCATGTTCTCCTTGGCTTATACCATACTCTGGTCCTCCCTGAAATGCAAACTGAAATCATCAGTCTTCAGGAACAAACCTGGGTCTCTGAAGAAGCATCCCCATGGTGCTTCTAGTTAGTTGGTCCCATATAATGATGTCTTATCTCCAGTGGGGTTTCATCCCAACCCAGGGTCTCTAACCCCAATGGGCTGGCTGTCTAGGGGCTGCTTAGAAAGTTTTGCACACACACACACACACACACACACACACACACACACACACACACACACACACACACACACACACACACACACTGCACTTGCACGCTAGCATGCTCTCTTCTACTTCCTTTGCAGGCTTACAGAACTGCTATCTTGTTTCTCTTTTCCAGAGCCAGTACCCACCTGGTCCACCTCCATCAGTTTATCTGCCTCACTTTCAAAGCTGCCTCCACTCTTGCTTCCCAGTGGCCTGCTCTCTCTACTGAAGCAGGCAACATCATTCTGAAATGACCGTGGATCTTGCCAGTCTTCCCTCACAAGTCCCTAGTGGCACCCCTTCCTGCTAGGTCTGAAGTCTTACTCCTTCCTATCTTAGAGAGTTTCCAGGCCGAGTCTCTCCTCCCTCTCATGCTTCTTCCTGAGGAAAAGAGGGACACCCTCTCCTGCAGGGTGAACACACTCAATTCAGATCTCCTGAAGATTCACCCTGC
Organism: Mastomys coucha; assembly: GCF_008632895.1. Classification (NCBI taxonomy): domain Eukaryota; kingdom Metazoa; phylum Chordata; class Mammalia; order Rodentia; family Muridae; genus Mastomys; species Mastomys coucha. Next base: position 37,575,138 of record NW_022196906.1, on the reverse strand, counting down.
TTAAGTAGAAACTCCACTCTGGATGCTCATAGCAGTCCCGGTCTCTGAACTTAGCATGAAGTTACAATATGCCAGATCAAAGCCCCAGTGGAAGATGGGAGTCCCTCTGCATCCACCTGTGAACCCAAGATGATACCAGACACAGAGAGAACACCAAATGTCTACAGCAGGAACATGTTCAAAGTAGTGTGTATTTTAGTGTGTATTGCTAGTGTGTATTTTAGAACAAATCTCCTCAGATTGTTTATGAAACCAGAGGGAAATGCAACTAATCAGTAGAAAAGACAGAGTATCTGGGTGACCTTGGGCTAGCTATTTAGTCAGCTTGGACTTTGGTCTCCTGGTTTGCAAAATAAGACCCAATGTTTGGCCTACTTATATCACAAGACAGAGAAAAGTGCTCTGTCCCCAGGCTGGATCCTTATTGGGCAAGTCCTCAGGAGTGTGACTGAGTATAGAAGGCAAGGGTCACTTTCTGATGATCATTCCTTTGTTCTTGATCCCAAGACTGCCATCTGTGTCCCCCCAACCCCACCCCCAAGCTGCCACTGCCCCATCCTGTCTTGGCTAGAACCAAAAATTGGCATGGGATCTTCTAAGCCCCATGGAGTATGTGTCTGTTGTCCTCTGTCTAGTCCCTAGCTCCATTGAGCGTTCCTTCCTATTACCTGAGTGTGAAAAAGGGCATTATGGGGGTGACTTGGGGGGTTGTCTCAGTGCTTTTAAACAAAGGCAGCAGGGGCTGGTCCATCATATCGCTGGTGTGAGAGAGAAATGGTAGGAGGAGGACTACCCTTTCTTGGGTGGCATCAGATCCTCCAGTTGCAGGCTGAGGCTTCTTAGCCTCTATGTCCCAAAGCAGCTGGGTGGAGACATAGTCCCTCTCCTCCCAAGGTCACTTCTCTGACCCTTTTCCCTTTATGAGAGAAAGTGGATTTTGTATCAGGGACAGGCCTACAGCACCACATTAGGCAGGCAGGAAGCCAAGGGCCTAGGAGCAGCTTTCTTTTCAAATGACTTCATCTTGGAGCCATAGTGTCTCTGTCAAATAGTGGCTGCAGCATTTGGCCTAGGGAGGCAGACCAACATTATCACAGAGCCCCCATTCCACTGATGGCAGCGATGGCCTTGTCTTGTTGACCTTAGCGTGTCTGCCAGAACTCATGGTGATGCATATAGCCTAAGACTTGGTGGTTACATAGACTTCCACTTGGCTGTGTGACCTCAGAGCAGGTCTTATCCCCAAGGGATTTGCTCTCTAATCTGCCTGATCATCAAGTAGGGAGATCAGAAGCTGAGGTCCCAGGATTCTGTCTGGCTTGGGAAACCAAACTTTGCTTCCTATTTGTGGCTTTCTTAGCTGCGTCTGTAGCATGTGGGTTTCTCGGCTTCTTCCAGTCTTCGCTTCTCAATGCCGGCCAGGCTGAGGTCAGCCAGTAGCAGCCCCCTGCCCCCATCACAGCAGCTGCACTTAGTTCCAAAGCCACTCTTGCTATGCCTAGCCAAGCTGCTCTGTGCAGTGGACCAGGATTCTCTATCCCACAGTGCAAGCATGACCATTGTCCCCTCCAGGTCCCCACTGTGAGGATAAACTGTGCGTCAATGATCCACAGTGATGGCACATAATGGTAGAAACAGTCCAGACTGAGGGACAGTCATTTCTAGATACCTTGGAAAACAAGACCAGCAGTGACCCTTGGGCTAGGCTCGATGTGTTTGTAGAGACTTGGGGGTGGGGGTTATAATGGGAAATATCAAAGAACAAGCTTCCTGGCATCCCCAAGGTCGCTCTAGAAGGACAAAGGGCTAGTGAGACAAGCTGGGTACTGGGACAAACCTGAGTGAGGATAAAAGATTCATTGGTTGGTGTAACCACAAAGCAAAGAAACAGGAGAGTCTATAAGGAGGCAGATGCTAAACAGGGTGCCAGGAAGAACACTCAGGGAGAGGGTGTGGAGGCTTGTGTGTGTGTGCTGTTGTGAAAGGTAGTGTTCGGGAGACTGGGCCAGAAGTAGAAGAGAAACAATGAGCTATCTTTTTACTGTGAGATGAAGGGAGTATAGTCCCTAAGGCTGACACTCCAGAGTTCTTTGTTCTGAAAGGACCCAGAATGGGGGTTGGGGGGCACATCTTCTCCTTGAAAGCTGAGGTGCAAATCTTTGTCACCCAAACCTCCCCTGTCATAAGACAAACAGAAACGTCATTACTTAAAGACTGAAGATAAAGAATGGGACTGTGTTGGCCAACCTGACACCAACTATAGTCACTTGGGAGAAGGGAAACCCAGTTTAGAAAATGCTCCTCATCAGATTGGCCTGTACACATGTCTGTATGGGATTTTCCTGATTGTTGACTGATATGGGAGGGCCCAGGTCACTTGAGTGGGGCCACCCCTGGGTAGGTAGGTGGTCCTGGGACGTTTAAGAAAGGGAGTTGTACTTAAGTCTGAGAGCAAACCAGTGAACAGCTTTTCTCCATGGTTCCTGCCTCTGCTCCTGTTTGAGTTCCTGTTCTTACGTCTCTCAAAGATCAACCAATGGGGCTCCACATAAACCTTTTCTTTCCCAAGTTGCTGTTGGTTATGGCATTTCTCACAGCAATAGAAAGAAAACCAGGACAGTGATCAACCAGCCACGAGGCAAGGAGTCTGCCAGATGGTTTCTTTCTAAGGTATCCTTGAGAATAAAAACCAGATTTACCAGTCTACAAGGGTTTCCCTTTGGCCCCCATCAGAGAACGAGGGAGTCAAAATAGGAAGGTTTGCCTTCTCTGGTGGGTGGAAACCATGTACACTTAATGGTATGCAGAGTGCAGGCTGAGGGCCAGTCCATTGTGTGCCTTTGAGTCTGTTTTCACAGTGGGTGGCACAGTAGACCAAAACATCCCTTAGGGTTCCACCTATACCAGGGATCAGTGGGTAGAGCCTCCTTAAGATGAGTTCTCCAGGAAGAGCCACTGGGCTCTGGAGGACATGTCTAGGGAGGGCAGCTTGGTTCTGGCAAAGGCAGACATCCATATGCCGTTGGCTGTAGATCTGGAGAAGGGCATCCATCCACCCGACAGCACCGACAGCTCATCTGTATCCATCGACATCCTTCAACATGGGATTTATCTTCATTAGAGACTTAGTGAGACTTTTCCCAGATGAGGGCTGATGGAGGGACAATGTCACCTTCATTCTCTCTCACCCCATCTCTGCAGCAGTGGGTAGGTGTTTGGCTGAGACCCTGGGGACATTTGAGTCCTTGTCCCTCATGAAGAGAAAGAGTATTGACAAAGGCATTCCCAGGCAAAGGGTATCTGGCTTCAGTGTCTAGCCTGAAGCTTTACTATACTGGACAAGGAAACCCCAGTAGAACCTGGGGACCAACCACTCCTCAGCCTGGGTTCTGCATGGGAGGCCCTGGAAACATTAGTGCCACTTGTGTGTTGATGACTTGGTCCCTAGACTGGGACCTAATTGAGAGGTGGTAAAGCCAGTAAGAAGTAGGGGCTCATGGAAGTAAGTTAGGTCATTGGGTTGTGGTCTAGGAGAAGACAATGAGATACCACTCCTTTTGCCTACAGGATGGGTGCTCTTTCCAGTCTCATTGGGAACTTTCTTCCTAATATTTTCCTGAGCATTTTGTCATCCTTGCTGTGGAACCCCACTCCTGTAGTACTACAGAGACCTGGGATTGAATTCCACCTCTTTTAGCATCAGCATCATTGTCTGCTATAGCAGATGCATGCCCATGATGCCTTGCCTGCAGTCATGAGAGAAACTATCCCCTTCTGTGGAATCCCCACCCCCATCCCAGTACCTAGAAGAACTCTCAGCTCTCTTGTCATGTCTTCTGCCTTCTGGTGCCTCGTGCCAGGAGAAAGAGATTCACTAGCTCCCACACTCACCCACAGAGGTCCCAGGTGGTAGGTGCAGGGACAGTATATAGTCTCCTCTTAGGTAGTAATGCACCCTAAGGTACTCCAGGGAGATCTGATTCCTTCTCTTTATCTTCAAGAGGAGAACTCTTGGCAATTACAGATCTACCTTCATGCATGAAATACCAAGGCCTTTGGGCAACAGCAACACACTTCCAGGAAGGTTCTACTAGGCACAGGCTCGGTGAGATTGCAGAAGCTGTGGGTGGGGAACAAAAGAGGTGTCAGGACAACAGAAGGAGACTGGAAATAGTGGAGGCAGACCTCAGGCCCTAGGGTCTTGTACCAGGCAGAGGAGCTGGGGGACTTTCTGGATTTTGACTTTAGAAACTGAGGAGCCAAGCTCTTCCTTAGTAATCAATCTAATGGTTTCTTCTACAGGCTCTTGGCACAAAGGACCCAGAACTCATCACTCTTGCCTCTGGCTTCAGGGTCCAGCCCCAAACAATGCCAGCCTCTGTATGAGCTATTAGTTTCTGGAAGTGCCCTGGAGCAGAGTCCCTGGTGGGTTTCCTGGCCTGACTGAAGTCTCATCTCTGTCCCCTTGGTCCACATCTATGACTCAGCACATTAATGTCTGCCAGAACCAACTTTAGGAGAATATTTGTGGTGACTCAGAGACTCTGTTCAATTTTGTCTTCGTTTTTCTTAGACCCTACCTTGTGAACAAGACCCAGCATGTTCCTGATGGAGCCAGATAAATAAGGAAGGGACATTCAGCAGGAAGAATGGAGGGAACTCAATGAAGAGAAGCCTTAAGTCAACTTCTGGCTAGTGTAGTCTTGGCATGAATGAATGGACTGCCAGAAGAAAAAAGAACTGGGCTTTGAAGAATGCATAGAAGTTTTCCAGGTGAAAGACAGAATGAGAGACAGGGAAGGACACAGCTGTCAGGAAGAGCATTTCGAGCCTGGGGTGTACATGGGAACAGCCTTGCAGGGTGAAGTTCCTGATTTGGAGGAATGACATAGAGTGGAACAAGACCGTTAAGCTCCTCATGCACCCACTGAATACCAATTCCTGGGTGTGGGGATTAACAGGGCTTGTGGGGAGTGACCCATACTCTGCTTCAGCACGAGTAAGCCTGGCTCTCTAGCCTCTACTCTTCTTCCTCCTACTATCCCATTATCACTAGCCCAACTCACCCATCTGAGCAGGGCTGCTGGACCTCACTGTGGAGTTAATACACAACTCCCGTCTTGGTGCAGCGGCTGCCCAGGAGGGAGGCAGTACAACAAGAGAGGAAATTACAGATAAGAGCGGAGAAATGGCCACAGCAAGATGAAGGGAAGTCAGGAGCTGGCGGAAAACAAACCAAGGTGTCAAGACAGAATCAATAACCATCACGGCAGAGAGAAGAAGATGGGATTCATTACAGAGAGTAAAACAGACATTACCCACCTGCCCACGCAGCTCGCTGTGCAAGTGGAAGAACTTCTAGTCCCACTCCGCAAGTGCTGACGTTGGAAATACTTGACAACCGCAACTCGGGGAAAGAGGGGGTATGGAAGGCAGCAGGAGACAGAGCTGGGGACACATGAAGTCCAGGAGGAAGGGTGAAGCTCTGAGAAGCACCAAGGCATCAGGAGGACACACAGACCAACAGACACAAGCTAAAGTCTTATTTATTTCACTCTGGGATTCCTAGGCTTGCCCCTGTAGAGGAACACTGACTTCTTATTCCTGGAGAGCTAGGGCAAACATAAGGCTGTTGGAAATGAGAACAAAGGAAGATAACAGCACAGAATAATGCTGCTCAGTGTCAAACAGAGGACTTAGGTCTTCATAGATGGGTCTGAGAGCTGAGCAGGCTCCAATCAGCCACTGCAATCTGAACAGGGAGAACAAAGAATCAGAAATCAACAAGGGGTAGATGTTGCTCAGGCTGACCTCCTTCCCTAGCCACCCTCAGGCATGGCAAAACCTTCCTCTAACTCATGTGGGGAAACAGACTTGGTCCTCTAAATAGTGGAGTGGGAGGATCTGCCAAGTCCCAGGAGGGGCTTGAACCCAGGATGGCACCCTCTATAACTGCAGTGGCAGTTATCCTGTGTGATGGAGAGGCACAGAGCATCTTGGCATCGGGGACAGGGCTCTATCTGTTGCAGGGGCTCAAGACCAGAATGTTTGCAGGGAAGCTGCTCTTGGTCCTGCTGCCGATATAGAATATGAGGGAGCTGAGAGAGGGCACATCCAGACTTCCCTGGTGCGACGAGGCTCCACAGTAGGGGAGAGCCTTGTATCTCCCACGATGCACTTAGTGCATGCCTCATGAGTACTTATTGCTTTGTTGTATTTGAGCCACACAACAACTATGTCCTGTTTAGAGAGGAGACAGCAGGCTCGGAGAGCTGATGAAACTGGGCTAAGTTCACATAGCCTTGAAGGGTATGAACCAGGGTGTGAATATATCACCAGGGTATGAACCCCGGGCAGCCTGGCCTCGTCACATTGTCTTTAACTAAGGAAGACCCCTGGGCTCTTCAGAGCCCATTCTCAGATGGCTACAGACAGCTCTGTGGTGCTACTGAATCCTTCCTCAGAGTCTGCAGATCTCAGCTGCCTGCACACTGGCTCTCCCACTCCCACTCCAGGCTCCAGGTTTCCACTTTCCTGAGCACTTTCTCATCCCCAGGAAGGAGGTTGCTGGGGCCTGGGGTGATAGAAGAAGGAACAAAGGAAGCAGCTCCGTGGTTGCTGAAGTCATAGCTCTTTCAGGCTCTCTGTCACCTGCATTTGGCTCAGCCCCTCCTCCTGGACCACGTGGACCCAGCATACAGCCTCAGCCTTATCCATCTCCCCTCATCCCAGCTCCTCTTGCTTCCTGGTCGGTCTGTGTTTTTTTCCTGGAACCCACACTTCTATTTTGCAGTCTCTATGCTGTTTCTTCTGGGAACCAAGGGCTTTCAATATGATCTACCAGCATGGAGCCAATGTCCACAGAGCTATTTAGTGTTCATGGAATGACATCCTCACGAATCAGCATCTTTGGCCTTTGGGGGGAAGAAAGGAATGATGGGTTGGGGAAGGAATTTAGTCAAAGTGAGATAATAACAGGGAAAAATGTGGTTGAAACAATGATCAGTCAAATATCACTGTTTTTGCTCCATTATCAAATGGGATGCAATAGCTGTCTTTCTTTTTATGCCTGCCCACCTCCTCAGTAGATGCTCAGGCGCAGCCCCACCCTAAGCTGTCCTCCCTGACAGCATTAGATCCAAACATGATCCTCTCCATCTGTCCTCTAGGGACCCTAGACCTCAGGAGTGTCTGGGGATGGCAGGAGCCTGGATGACCTGTATGTTCTTGTCCATCCTGTCTGGACCACTCCTCCAGGATACTGGGGCACATCTCTCTTCTTCCCCAAATGCCGTTCGTGAGAAGCCCTTGTCCCACCAGCCAGTCCCTCTCCCTCAGTACTCACACACTGAATCATTTTACCACAGCTTCCTTCCTTCCTTTAAGGGCTGTGGGAACAAACATTTCTCTTTCATACTTAGTTTGCCCCAGAATGTCACGTAGGGCCCGGTGCATTGTGGGCACTCGGTATATATATTTGTTAAACAAAATGGATGCTCTTTTTGTCTTGGGTCATAAATTTTTATGAACTATAGGATGGTTTTGCAAGCTTTATATGATTTTAGACACTTTTTTTTTTTTTTAGAACTTTTTGTGCCCTTTCCCTTCCTCTTCCTAACTCCCTCTTTCCTTGTCTCTCTCCTCTTCCCTCGCTCCCCACTTTCCCTCTCTTTCTTACTCTCTTCTTTTTTCTTTCTTAAAATAAGGTCTTGTAATTCAGTCCAAACTAACCTCAGACTTTCAATCCTCCTGCCTCAGCTTCCTGAATGCTGAGATCACAGATCTGTGCCACCACCACATGGTTTTATGTTCTTAAATTTCTCATTCACCTTCCACCTTGTATTCCTCATCTTTGCTAGTTATGATAATTTAAATGGTAACAAAGATTAGAACATTTTCAAACATCTAGTACTAGGGATTAGAGAGAACATAGAGTCACAAATCAGCTGAGATGATTGCATTTCTGTAAACTAAATCTAGAAGCACAGGCAGAGATATTTATCTCTCACTATTTGGCAAATTGTTTTTTTCCAGAAACATGAGTACAGACATTAGTAGCTGACAGGTGAGCACATAGCGTTGGAATCAATGATTTGAAGGAACAGCAAAGCTATCAGGTTTCTTAACTGATGATCTCTCCAAGGCTGCAAATTCATTTATAATGAAGATTACAATAAATATTCATTACCATGGATATCTGAAACCTCAGGAAGATGGAGACTATATAATAATTTGAAAAATGTGACCAGGTTTCTGTTGCTGTTAGCATTCTTGATTTACAGCTCGGGGGACTGAAGTTCTGGAACTTTCTCTGGGAAGTCATACAATGCACACATAGACACAAAGACGAATCTAGAATGGTGGATCTCAGTGGCTGTGAGTTGGGAGGCTCCTCGTTTTTTGCTTGTCTACTCTCTGTAGTGTTTATTTAAACACTAAAATTACAAGACTAAAAAAAAAAATAACAAGATTTTGAAAAAACTATAAAGATACGAAAAACGTTCAATATGAGATCTTTCTCCCTCCTTTTAAGACATTTATAATTTATTTTAGCATGGCTTTTTTGGCGATGTTTTCTATAATTTTTGCTTTGAAAATTAGTGTAAAACTAATCAGATGAAGATTTTGATCAACAGCTATGGTTGTGCTTAGAAAAAACCAAAAAGCAGTTCACTATTCTAACTGACTAGTCACTTCTGAACAAAACTGAGCAGGAAGTTGGGGTGGGGGGATGAGGACACACACACACACACACACACACACACACACACAGACACACAGACACACAGACATAGACACACAAACACAGACACACACACATAGACACACAGACACACAGACATACACAGACACACACACATAGACAGACACAGACACACAGGCACATGTGCACGCACACACACATACACAGAGGAGGTCAGAGGGGATGTAGGGATAGGGAGCTGAGGGGATGATGGACTCAGAGGGAAGGGAGACAAGGTATGAGACTCTTGTGATGCTGAGGGCAGGGTCAATGGTGGCTAAACTACCTGCTCTCAAAAAGTGAGTGCCTGAGGGTCCTTAGTGGCTCTTCACCAGCAGGAGACACAGTAGTAGAGGAGCCCCGAGCAGTTTCCCTCTGGTTAGGCAGAGATGGGCAAGGAGGGCTGGGAGTGGAGGATTGGGGTGGGTAGGAGGGGTGGGGGTGGAG
>NW_022196906.1:37543674-37565625 GCF_008632895.1 Mastomys coucha | reverse complement strand
GGCTGGGGGTGGAGTGGGGGCATTGGGGTGGGTAGGGAGGGCTGGGAGTGGAGGGGGGAGGATTGGGGTTGGTAGGGGGGTCTGGACTCTGTCTTGTCCCAAAGCTACATCAGCATCCCAGGTAACACAGCTACTGTAAAAACAGATTGTCATAAATAGAGAAACTAGATCTAAGGAAAAACCACAAAAATGCTCTCATTGACCCAAGATTTCTCCTAAGATTGAGGGCTGTCAGTTCCAGCGTCAGGGAATACATATTAGCACGTTGATGTAGCAACTGTGGAGCTTATGCAGGACTTAAAACTGCCTAATCTCCACCCTAGGGCACAGCCTGAGTCAGAAATCATGACAATGGCCTCAGAAGCTCCTTTGACTTGTGCAAACTCTCAGTGTGTGTTTATGTGTCTCTGTGTGTGTCTTTTTGTGTGTATGTGCATGCGTGTGTCTTTGTGTCTGTTGTGTGTGTGTATGTATACGTGTTTGTGTTTGTCTATGTCTGTGTGTCTCTTTGTCTATGTCTCTGTGTGTCTGTGTCTGTGCCTGTGCACGTGTGTGTGTCTGAGTCTGTGTGTGTCATGGAGGCCTGTGCTTGCTTGGGTCTGTCTCTCCAGCCTGGAGAAGATAGGCAGACTGTTGTTAATGATGCTGAGTTACAGAGTAGCCCATGCCTCATTCTGGATCCAGGTCCTTCAGTTCCTATCATCTACCTGCTGCTCCTGACTCAGTACCCTGTGGTAGGCATCAGGGAGCAGGATCTGGCAATGGGCCCAAAGGCTGCCTAACTTTATCTCTGTGATGTGAGCCCCATCTTGTGCTGCTGCTGACCTTTTGAAGTCCAGTCCCATAGGAAAAGCAGGAAATTCACTAATACACAGATAGCTAAAGCTGTGGCCAGGAATGAAGTGTGATAGAGAGGAGGGAGAGGGGCAGAGGCTGTGTGTGAGCTGCAGAGCTGGGCATGGGAGGGGGGAGACTTCTGGAGCACTGAGGGAAAGGACCAGTGAGGGGAGTCATTCCACCCCCTCCTTCCCCCTCCCCTCCCCTCCCCTTTCAATTCTTCTTTCTTGGGTGTGGATGTGTGTTCATGCATACATGCATGTGAGGTGCATGTGTACTTGCTTGTGCATGGTCGTACATATGTGTGCACTTTTGTGCATATAAACTCCAGGTTCCAACCTGTGCCAGTCATCAGTGTAGTCCGGAATCCAGACTCTAAGAACTAGACCCTCTTCTTCACACCTGGCTGTCTTCCTGCAGTGTGGCCTACATGTATCCTTTGACCCCCAGCTCCATGCCAAGGGTTTCTTCTTCATAAGATATTAGTTATAGTGCTCACATGACATGGTTACCAAGATTCAGGGAAAGCATCGGATATCTAGGTGAAGAACAGGTTCTTCACCTGCCTCCTGGATACCATGTCAGAATATCTGTCAGAATGCACCTTAGTCATGCTCAGATGAGAATCTGCTTTACAGAAAGCTGGCTTGAGGTGCCCACTCCTGCACCTTGCCAGGTTCTACCTCCATCTTTGCCAGGAGTGAACCAGCCATTTATATACCCTAGGGAGCAGAGAGAACAACAGAAATTCTTAATGTTCCAATATGTGACATGGGAGTAAGGCTCATTCCCTACCTTCCCATCCTGCTCTGAGTTGGCATAGGTGGCAGCCTGTGACAGATGGCAGTGGTTTGAGTGACGACTTCAATTTTAACTCTTTTCGATAATGCCGGTCTGGAAAGCCACATACTTTAAAACTGTCCCTGGATCATAGATCAGCTGGAAGAGGCCCAGTCCAGCTCAGTTAATAAGCTCTGGAAACATCATCCATCACAGGGGACCCCTCCTTAGGGCTCCCAGTGTCGACTCCTGGCAGAGATAAATGGATGGGCCACTACTCTGGGCAGAGCCTTACAGGCTGTTTGCACCACACCTCCTTGAGCCTGAACTTGGACCTTGCCGAGCTGAACACACCTAGGGTGGAGGAGGAGGCAGGTGGGTGGGCTGGAACCATGAAGTGTCACTTTGAGGGAGGAGGCTGGTGTCTCTCTTGGACATGCCTAAAAGACTACTCCTTTCCAACTTCTTGGGGCCATTGAGGTGGGCTCTGCTTCAGTTCAGGAGCCCCAGAGGGATATGCTTGATCCAGCTGGCACACATGCAAGCCGAGTCCCATGGAGAGAGAACACAGTGATGCCGGCTCCTGTGATTCCTGCTGGGTAGGAGCTGCCAACTGCTGAAAGCCAAGCTTTGGAGTAGTCTGTCCCATAGAATCCTCCCCTGGAAGCTTGTCTGGTCAGAAGTGATGTCCCCTTTGATGGAAAGCAATGTCCTGAGGCCTGTGGGTTTATTCTTCCTGCCGTCTCCCATACCCAACCCTGATGCCAGCCACTCGAGAACCCCGCCCACACACCCAGCCTCCCAGGCTGTCACTCACTGTCCCTGCCTACACATCCTGCCAGAGGCCTGTTTGAAGCACAGACACCACCCTGCTTACATTCTTGTGGGCACAAATCCATTTCCAAGTGGCTCCCTATGACACAGGGAATGAAGCCCAAGGTTCCCGGCCTGGTGTTCAAACCCACATGACCTGGCAGGTTATCGACTCTCCAGCCTAGCTCAGGTTGCCTGGGTCTTCTCCCTGCTCTCTGCCATCCATGCATTTCAGCTTTTGCTCACACTACTACGAACCTCTCTCCTCCCCTCTCCATCTATTCAAAACCCACTTTTCTCTGTGGGTCCCTGTTGAACTACTCTCTCCTCCTCCATGAAGCCCTTGTTGACCACTCCAATACAGTCCCTATTTTTAGGGCTCTGGTCACATGTCCTGTAGCTGAACTATCCCCAGATCCTTGCAACCCAGCTTGCGTGTTGCCAGGTTCTTGCAGAACTCAGGAACTTTTGTCTTACCTCCTTCTACCATTGATGCACAGTTTGCATGGTATTTCCTACTCTAGACCCATTTTCACATGTCCAGGTGTATCTCAGGCACTGAAACTATTCCTCTGGGACCTGTTGACTCTCGGGAAGGTAACAATTAAATAAGATCCAGGAGGCAAGGACTAGACTGTCCTTGTGTTCTCAACTCCTTACACCAAGTCTGGCACAGACTGGACAAAAGAGACTAAGTTGGATTGCTTTCAACTTTATCTTTTCCTCTTCGATGACATATGCTGCTTTCTGTCTTGTGTTATAAATGATAACTCGCACACGTTCACCCTGCAGCCTGCTCAGAATGTTGTTTCCCAGCAACATCTCACAGGGTACCTGCTGTAAATGCCAAACACTCAGATGATCGGGGATGAAGTCTTCAGCCATCTTCAGAATCTGTAAACCAAGGGGAACCCACAGGAGGACTACAAGGTGGGACACGCCTCTGGACAGGGTTCAGCAGCCCCTCCAGACACACATATACCACAAGCTTTCTATGTGTTCTTGCACTGATGGGTGTGTGAGTAGCATCCACATCCTGGGTCTTGGGAATGATGCTGAAGTGGACTGTATTTCGTCCTTAATGAGAGAAGGAAGTCCTGTCTTATGTGATGACATGTATGAGCTTTGAGAACAATATGCTAGTCGAAATAAACCAGTCAGTGAAGGATGAGCATGGTGTAGTCCCGCTTAGTGAGCCAAAGTAGTCAAAGTCACAGGAGCCAGAAAAGGACAGAATGGTGGGTTCCCAGGGCACAGGGAGGAGTGAATGAGAAGTTACTGTTCAGTGGATTTAAAAAGATTTTGTCAGATAAGGTTCAAGTTCTAGAGCCCCACTTATACAGCATTATGCTTCATTACACATAGGCAATGCACTGTCTACTAAAATAATGTTAGGTAGGGTTTTCTGTCACAATAAAAACATTGTAGCATGTAAAACACCTGTCTGTTTTTTAAAACCCCAGACCCTCAGCCCCACCCTACCTTGTACCTTTCTTGCCCCTGGACCATCTGCAGGCTGGCAGCCCTGTGTGCTGTTAAGAGCCCAGAGCTGCAGCTCTCTTGTCTCTGCACCTGTGCAATGTTTGCAAAATGACTAGACCCCTTCCCCCGAGTTTCCTTATCTTTGAAATGGAGTACATGGAACTAGCAGCCCTGGCTGCATCACAGAGCTTCTGCGAGATTCTGATGAGCTCACTCTTGAAGAAAGTGCTTCATAAACACAGGTTGTCATTATGATTCTGGTGGAGTTTCTGGCCAGATGGAGACTGGGGTCAGAAGCAGTAGAACCTCTCTCATTCACTTGGTTTAAATTAGTAGCAATTGAGATAGTTCTACAAAGTAACTGGGAACGTGGGCTGCCTGGGGGGCTGTATTTAGGAATGGATTCAGCTGAAGTACTCAAAATAGCAGTGGTTTCTATAGATGGGAGTTTACATTGCTCTCCTACGAACATCTGGAAGCAGCAGGGAATGTTGAGGAGAGAAGTGATGGCCCACACACTCCTTAGGGATCCATAGTTCTGCCAATCGACTTCTCTGGACTTTCCAAGCTACCCCTCTGTCCTCAGTGTTCAAGATATCTGCCATCATCAGAAAACATTGTTTGGCCACTCTTGCCTCTAAGATAGGAAACTAGTAATATTACTGATTCATTTCTGAAATCTCTGACCTGAAATTTGGGCTATCCTTATTCCACATGGTTTCTGTAAGAAAAGGGGCAGGTAAGAAAGGGTCAAGCTTACACCATACATGAAGCCTGTTACACATATCTGTATGTATGCCATTGGTCAGAACTTAGTTCTATGGGCACACCTAGCTGCAAGGGATGCCGGTAGATTAGGTGCTCATACATGCTTATGACAGTTCTATGGCTTTGGAAAGAGAGGAAAATAAACACTAAGGGGAAAACCAGCATCTGCCATGGAAGTGAAAAGAGCTGGGGAAGGAGAAGAGGTTGGCCCAGATCCCCATGTCTCTTTGTTAGATCTCCAAGCCCTTCATTACTCTATTTCTTTGAGCCAAAGACTTGCGGAGAAGGTGACAGTTGAGATACATAGCACTTGGAACTTCTCATCAGCCCCTCCATTCCCACAGGCTAATCAGCCACCTGGATGCTCCACATTTGAGAATGGAGACTTCAGAAATGAGCAACTGCACTAGTTTCTTCTTCAGAGGCAAAAGTGGCCATGTTGTGTTTCCTATTAAAATGGAAAACAGTTACAGGTGATAAACATTGCTTGGATACCTAACTTTAGCTGTCTGTCTGTCTGTCTATTTGACTGTTGTGACACAGACTGGCTAATGAGGCCATCTTCACTAAATTAGGAGTCTTGTGACAAGTGCCTGAAATTAATAGTGCCAGCCACTTGCCCTGTACCATCATCTGTGATTTATAAAAGAGGAAACCGAGGCACGGAGACACTAAAACTCCCTTGCCTAATTCATACATCTGGTTGGCAACTGTGCCAGCTGCAAACTTGGCATCCTTCCTTCATAGCTCATATTCTTATATCTGAACTGGCTGCTCCTCTTGTGCCTGAGTGCCTCTCCTTAAGAATGGCTCCCTTACACACACACACACACACACACACACACACACACACACACACACACACACGTTTCTCTAAGGCTCCAGATACCAGTTTTCTGGACTCAAAGGTCCTTTCTAGAGCTCTGCATTTGTCGACATTCTTCCTCAATTCCCTCCAGAAAGGCTCCCTTCACTGACCCAGTCGGACTGGCCAGTGTCAGACCCTCCTCTGTCTCCTTTATCACTGTTGTTTGTCCAGCTGCTGCCAGTTGGATCCAGCTGTCTTCCTAGACAATAGAATACGAACCAGTTGCAGGATTGCATGAAATGCCAACGTTGTGCCGATTACTCAGAATCCTACTTTACAGCTTGTAGCTGAGACCCAGACCCATTTATGCAGTTGCTTTTAGGCTGCTCTCTCCTGGATAGCCACTGTCATTACATTCTTGGTCTTTCCCCCTCTGCTTTGCAACAGGGTCTCACTTAGCCCACACTGACCTTGACATGTTATCTTGCCTCTCTTTCTCACGCATAGGAACTTGGCCTTCCTGAACTGTCTCACCTCCAAACCTACTTGACCCTGCCTCCTGTTTCTAGGTCAGAGGTTTTCCTAGCTCCTTGGGTTTTGAGCCAGAGCCTCAACTCAACAGCCCCAAGTGCACCTACCTCTGGGTAGTAGTTCTCAAGCAACCCTTTCACAGGAGTCACCTAAGACCATTCTGCATATCAGAGATTTACATTATGATTCCTAACAGTAGCAAAATTACAGTTATAAAGTAATGACAAAATAATTTTATGGTTGGGAGTCCTCACAATATGAGGAACTGTATTAAAGGGTTGCAGTTTTAGGAAGGTTGAGAACCACTGGCTGAGCAAGAGTTTGGGTGGCATTGATGAAAGGTCAGCCAGGGAACAGGCCTGCACCACAAAGTTTGATTATAGCCCATTAGTGGTGAGAACAAACCCCACCAGAGTGTACCTGGAGAATCAGTAAGGAATGTAGGAAGGAGTGAAGGGACGGCCTAGGTCTGGACACTGTAGCCTTGCTAAAAGCCCTCGAGTGCCCTTTTATCCCAGGCTCACTCTATCCTGGAGGAGTGGAAGGTAGGATGGTGGCTTAGGAGAAAGGACTATTTTAATCTAGGCTAGGGAAATTAGAAAAGTCTGACTTGGGTAGAAGCTGGAACCTAGTGGGAAGCAAAAGCCAAAACCAAAGGACGGGGTCAAAGTGCCCAAAGCAAGTGTGATAGCTGCATCTGGAACGCTCCTGTGGGCCTTGGCAGATTCTAGCCCAGCTCCTGGCTCTGCATCACTCTCTATTGCTTCTCCATGATGTAAAGGGTCTCCACCACAGGCTCCGCCCACTATGAACTCCACCACGCCTCTCCTGCTGTGCTGGACTGAGATCCTCTGACTATGGACCAAAGTAAATCTTTGCTCCCATGTGGGGAGCTAAGGAAGCCCTGAATGAATGGGGTAAGGAGCTGGTGAGGTCCAGAGTGAATGTGTATTATTGACAAGGGCAATACCTCAGACCCATGAGAACTGGCAAAATGGTCCTCTGCTACATGTGCGGATATTGGCAGAGCAAGCGAAAACTAGCAACTTCAGTTTCCTCCTGGATAACTGCTGCCGGAGACGGCTTCCTTCAGAGACCTCCTACCAAGACCTAGTAAACTCCTCCTTCCTGTGCCTTACCTAACAAACTGGCTAGTGTGAACATAGGCCACTCAATATCAACCTCTCTGTACCCCATGTCTGTGTGTGTGTCCTTTATTCCTTGGTCTCCGCTGTCAGGTTTCCAGGACCAAGCCGCGCGGTCACGGCTCTCCCAGTTGTTTCTGTCTGGCACTTTATTACAACAATGGAGGAGTAACCAACATTATAGTCCCTTCTGTTTGGCCAACAGCTCCCAGCTTTGTTTTCCTTTCTTCTAGAAACCTTGCCCGCTGGTTAGTTGGTTAAGTCTTCTCTGCCACAGCCACCAGGTGCACAGCTCACCTTTCTAGTACTTATAATTAACATTTCACCTTTGGAAGCTGTGGTTTACACAATTGACTACTAGATGAATGCTTGTCTCCTTGTTAACCCAAGGGCAGGGGCCACTTCTGCCTTCTCTTAGCTGTGGGGAAGGAATGAACGGATTAACGAGTGTCAGGAATCCCAGAGGTCAAGGGAGAGGTTGAGGCACAGAGAGGTTGAGGGGAGGAACGAGTGCCTGGGATTTTGGTTCAACACTGGGTTCTTGTATGTACACATATGTGCACATGCATGCTCACATATCTGAACACACACGGAGGTGGCAGGGAGCCTGGAGACATGGTCCAATCAGTAAACTGTTTCCCTCGAAAGTACCAGGACCTTATTCTGATCCCCAGCACCCACATAAACAATCCGGTTGTGGTGGCACACACTTGTGGTCCCAGACAGGGGAGACAGAGATGGGTAGATCCTAGGGAGTTATGGCAGGTCACTCAGCCTGGTCTAATCCATAAGCTCCAGGCCAATGAGACACCTCATGTCAACAAGCAAGGTGACCAGACCCTGGGAATTGGCACCTAAAGTGGTCCTCTGGCCTCCGTACCCATGCAGATACAGGTGCACTGCACACACCTGAACATACACACAAGGACTGGGTTCTGTGTGTCTGTCGAGATGCTGTGCTTGTGTGAAAGCCAGGGAGATTTCACGGGGACTCTTGGCATTTGTGATCATTCACACCTGATTCCTATCCCCCAGTACCATCAGTAGCGCCCTTCATCTCTGTCTCCATCCTTTATTCTCTGCTTATGCCTCTTAGATGGGTTTATTATTATTTCATACCCTGAGACTTTATTGATACCCTTCCCCCTTTATCTTATGCCTTTATCTGTGGATTTTTTTTTTTTTGCCTACTTCCCTAAACTAAATTCAGATCTTTCTTTCTCTGGTGGGTTTTTAGACTGTCCTCCACACTTCCCATTTTCCTCCTGATCTATACAGTGTTGGAAGGTAGCACTTAAGCTAGCTAGTCTGTGAAGGAGCCAGGGTCCAGTCTTCACTGGGCTACTAGGGACTGCCACAGCACTTAGCACACAGCAGCTGCCTGCTGAATGGGTGAGTTCATGAATGACTATTGTTTTTACCATTGGTCACTATAGGAAGAGGAAACGTTTACCTTGGTTCACTATTTCAGAGTCTCTCATGGTCTATTGTCATAGAATGTCTATCTTAAGTTCTTGGGGGGTCTGGTCTGTGTGGGGTGTAGGGTACATCATAGCAGGGGTACAGAGAAGTGGAGACCATCTCATCTTATAGTTGGGAATCTGAAAAGAGGAGAGAGAGAAGACACCTCCCATAATCCCTCTGAAGAGTGCATCCTAATGACCTCAAGCCTCCCACTAAGCCCCATTGCTAAAAAGCTCCAGCCCTGCTCAGGAGTACCATGCTGGGACCCTGGAGGGAAACTTTTCAGATCAGACCACAGCATCACGCACCCAGGTTTGTGGAACAGCATGGATGTTGTCCAGCCTGTCCCCTCCTCCGCTTGTACTCAGAGTTGTCACACCATGGGTCCTGGTTTTCTCCTGAAAATTGTGGTCACTGCAGAAAGAGTACAGTAGCTAACGGTGTCAGGTGTTTGGACCCCTAGGGAAAGCAGTAATAAGGCTCTGAGGGTTTCTGACAATGTCTGAAACAGCCCCGAGGAAATTGTACTGTCATCTGCGCCCAGGCTACACCGCTGAACTAAAGCACTGTCTTTCTCTGCTTTTAAGCTAGGAGCGTGTCAGCTTAGCAGCATGCCTACGGTGGTTAGCTCATGCTAGTTGGGAGCTAAGATTGGCTGCAGATGAAATCATAGGAGTCCCCAGGGGTTGTGGAAGGAAAAACAATAAAAGAGATCCTGGGAAGTTAAGAGCTTGCAACCCCATCCTCCAGTGGGAAAGAGCTCTGGGTTTGAATTTAGGGGATGAGAGAGGCAGCAGGGTTGTAACGCAGCAAGCCACCAAGTGGCTTTGGGTCCCAGGGGCCCCTCCTGGAAGGTGACAATCAGCTTATCTTCTCCAAGGATCACATGTAGCAAAGGTTTTTCTCTTGGGTCTGGGGGCTGAAGCGGCTCAGCTCGTAAAAGCATTAGCTGCACAAGTCTAAGGATCTGAGTTCAAATCCCCAGTCTCCAAGTAAGAAGTTAAATGTGGCCCAGTGAGTACAACTGTTACCCAAGTGTCGTGACGGGCAGAGTCAGGATGATGGCTGGGGCTTGCTGCCTGTCAGCTTAGTTCCAGGTTCATTGTCTCAAGAAAATAAGGTAGAGAGTAATAAGTCAAAACACCAGATGTCCTCCTATGTGGGTGCACAGACACATACCTTCACATCACACACATACATACCCCACACACACATGCACATGCGCACTTGCAAGCACACATGCTCATGCTCTCTCTCACTAACATACACATGTGCACATGTGCATGTACACACACACACACACACACACATCCCCCACATAGGCACATGTACACTTGCACACACACACACACGCTCACACTCACACACATATATATGTGCACACACACACACATACATCCCACCCCACATGCACGTATGAATATATACACAGAATATATTCCCCAAAGGGCAAAATGTCAAGTTAGCAGTAGGTATCCATCTAGTGTGGGAAGTCACCATGAACAGACGGCACAGACAGAAGTGGAAAGAAAGAGTATGTTCAGGAAAGTGGCGGCTACCCTCTATGGTTAGAGTCTGGAGAAAAAGAGAAGTGAGTTTGGAGTGCTGGTCATAGAGGTAAAGGCAGGCAGGGCCCCTGATGGCCAAAGGCTGAGCAATATAAACTGTACTTCCCAAACTTACAAGACATAGGCAGAAGAATCATGAGTTCAGGGCTGGGCTACATATGAAAAAAGCAAAATTGGGGAAGGCGGGGGGATAAATCCCAAATCACTATTGATACTCACAAAGAAGGAAGAGACTGAATCTCAGTGCCAGGAACCCCACTGAAATCTACCTCTGGTCTCTTCTAGGGATTATAGACTTCTGCCTGAGTTCTGAAGGATGCCTCTGGGGCAGCTTCTTTCCTGTAGAGTTCCCTGGAATCTGAGGTGAGACCAAGTTCTTACTAGGACAATGCTCACAGCGACTGACTGTGTCACTGGGTCCAGATTGGGCCATCCTGGTGATGAAGAGGGAGGCTGAACCGCCTGAAAGCCCCCAAATGAATGGGAACCAAGACCCAGCACAGGGTGGCAGCTCAGTGCCACCATTTCTGCCACCAACTGTCCTCTATCCTGACTTCTGTTGAAACACTGTGTCTCATTGTTAATCAGCTTTCTGTTGCTATGACAAAGACCCAAGACATCTTTAAAGGAGGACAGAGTTATTTTGGCTCACAGATTTCTGTCTCTGGTCACTTGGAGTTGTCACCTTGGACTTATGGTCATGGTGGGAGCACAGGGATCACCTCATGGTGGTCGAGAAGAAACAAGACAAAGGCTGGATCCCAACATCCCCTTGGAGAACATGTGTCCTGTGACTTCCCTCCAGGAGACTCAGCCTTCTGTGAGTCTCTGCTGAGCTCAGCCACTGCTGATCAAATGGGGATTGGTTCCTGCTTATACTGTTTGGTGTCCTTGGTTGGTGAGTTGTTTTTTTTCTTTGCTTGTCTCCACTGCCAGTCTGGTAACGTAACTCTGCAGCACTACTATGTCTAGTCCTGTGGCTGAACCTGATGGCCACTGCAGGCAGGGGATACACCCTTTATCCAGGAAGCACTAAGTGCAATCCGTGGACATAGCTGGTGTCCAATTAGATCTTGGTTTGCTATTTGTACCAGCAAGTGTCCCCCTGTCTCCCTTCATGTCTTCTCAGTGTCAATAGTGATAAAGGTGACAGAGGTCAGGGCAGCTTGTTATGGGTCAGAGAGAGTTTCCAGAACACTCAAAGCATTTGAGTGGAGACACAGCATAGAAGCCACCTCAGATGTGAGAGCCACATCATTGGAAAGGAAATAGTGTCTGTCTTACGGACTTACTGCTGTGAACCGACATCCTGACCAGCTCTTAGAAGGACAACATTTAATTGGGGCTGGCTTACAGGTTCAGAGGTTCAGTCCATTATCATCAAGGCAGGAGCATGGCAGCATCCAGGCAGGCATGGTGCAGGAGGAGCTGAGAGTTCTACATCTTCATCTGAAGGCTGCTAGCAGAATACTGACTTCCAGATCGCTAAGATGAAGGTCACAAACCCCATACTCAAAGTGCCACGCCTACTTCAAAAGGCCACACCTACTAAAACAGGGCCACATTTTCTAATATTTCTAAAATCCCTGGGCCAAGCATATACAAACCCTCACAGTGTCAGAATACCCTGAGTCTGTTTCTTGAAAACAAGAAGTCATTTAGGTATCCTGTCCCATTTCCAAATAGCACCCCCTCTTCCCTTCCCACCGATTGCTCCCTCGATCTCCACCTGAACTCAAGCAGGCAAGTGTAAACCTTGTGGGAGGTGGGAGCATGGCTGCCAGGGTGACCTCTACGGATGAGCCCAACCACAGGACCACAGGACAGTCTGCCCCTAACAGGGACAGGTGACCTTGTCCTGCCTGTATTTAGCAATCGAGCGAGCGTCTGGTGGCTGCTTTGTCTCCTAGGGCTCTTCCTAGTGCTTGCACTGGAAGTTTCTTGCCTCTTCTGGGGTTTTACCTGTAAATAAAACAAGATAAAAGGCAGCTTCCTGCTTTTCAAACGCTGACAGGCGCAGCCTGGTAAATTACCTTCACACTTTTTAAATAGAAGCAGAAAGGTTTGGGTGGATTGCCTTGCCTAATACAGAGGCACTTTTCTCTCGTGTGAGCGGCCACAGATGGGATAATGAGCGAGTTTTTATCTGTCTCTAAACACGCTGCAAAGAGCCTGGAGTTAGACTAACTTTCCTTCACAGTATTTCAGAATTTCGAGGAAAAAGGTTGGTGTGGAAACAGCTTGGGTGTCAGGGATTAAAGGCTGGAGCCGGCTCCCTTAAAACAGACACGAACCCACTTCTGGGACTTAGGAGGTTTCCCTTCTGTGTGCAGAATCCTGGTTGTATATACAATTTGTGTAGAGGTGCATGTGGGCGCATGTGCATGTGTGCATACATGCATGTGGAGGTCAGAAGTCACCCTGGGTGTGGTTCCGCAGGAGACATCCACCACACTATTCATCTTGGCTTTTTGTTTTTGTTTTTTTAGTTTTTTGTTTTTGTTTTTGTTTTGGTTTTGGTTTGGTTTTGGTTTTTTGAGACAGGGTTTCTCTGTGTAGCCCTGGCTGTCCTGGAACTCACTCTGTAGACCAGGCTGGCCTCAAATCAGAGATCTGCCTGCTTCTGCTTCTGCCTCCTAAGTGCTGGGATTAAAGACATGGGCCACCACTGCCTGCCTCTTGATTTTGATTTTTGAGGTGAGATCTCTCACTGATGAGGGCTTGCCAATTAGGCTAGGCTGCTTGGCTGGGAGGCCCCAGCCACTTGCCTCTGCCTCCTTATCACAGGAACTACAATTGTGCCACTATTGCCAGCTCTCTAACATTATAATCCAGTCCTTGTGAAGGCCTCCAATTGCTCTGTAGCTGAGACTGGCTTTGAACTCAGGATCCTCCCGTTTCTGTCTTCCAAGCGTTGGGATTATGGGAGTACAAGAGCATACCCTTCTATGTTGCAGGACTGGGCCATAACAACCTAGAGTTATTTTGTATATTCAAGAGAAGGTGTAACCCTGACCCTGCTTCCCCTTGCTCATCTTCTTCCTCAAGGGAATCAGCAGGCACCAAGAGATAGAGAAGGCCTCTTGTGGGACCTTCTAAAGTGCCTGCAATAACTGAGGACTACTTTCTGCCTCTTTTACTGACGGAGAGGACTAGCAGGAGACCCAGGAGTCCCCTGGAGGCAGGGAACCCTGGCCAGGAGAGGCAGGGCAGAGAGAGGCAGGCAGCCTTATATGGCAAGGAGGGAACTGGTTTTATTCACGGACAATATAGACCTTCAGTGAAAGCCAGCAGTGCTGAGGGCTCCACAGCAGGGCATCCTCCGCAGTCATGAGTAACTTTGCTCATATGAAAGTCACACCACGTATGCCTGTGTCATTGGTCTCCCAGGAATACTCTCCCTGGGCTTTGTTTCCCCATCTTTATCCTATCAGACCTTAGAGGAGGCCCAAACAAAAACCAATGAACAAGGGAGGAGGCAGAAGAAGAAGGAAAAGGAGTAGGAGTGAGAGGAGGAGGGGGAGGGGGAGAGGGAAAGGGAGATGGAAAGGGAGGGAAAGGGGAGGGGAAGGAGAAGGGGAAAGGGAAGACAATAAGTGGCATGTTCCTGTCACCAGGCTCTTCAAGGATAGAGCCTGAGCAGGCCTGGAGTATTCCATGGATCAAGAGTCAGAGGCGTTGCCAGAGGATGAGCACAAGAGTGTTTGTTAGTTTGTTTACCCTAGAAATGGACCCTGGGGTCTTGTGTCTTCTATGTGCTCTGCTGCTTGGTTAGGTCCCAGTTCTATTTTATAAATGAAAGAGCGACTCCCAAGGTGATGAGGCCCCCCTCCCACATACGCCCCCCACAGTTGCTTTCTGCTTGCACCCTCTGCCACGCAGCTCCACTCTCTGGTTATGTATGTGTGCTACCTGTATGCTCCCAGCAATGAGGGAGACTGCCACGGCCACTCCCGAGGAGGTGGCCTTCATGCCACAGTCCCCCATGTGTGTCCTAACTCAGTTCAGCGTGACAGCGAAGGGGCCTTCTGACTTCTCTCTAATCAAGACACAGCACATTTTTACCCTCATTAGAAGATAAGTCAGATGTGAGAGAGGGAGAGAGAGAGGGGGCACAGCTATTAGGCTGCTCCGTTTTTACTGCTCCTCGCCTGGGGTCTCCTCCCAGCATGATGTGGTCTGGATCAGGAAGAGGGAAGGACCCTGCGAGGATTAGTCTTTGAGTTGGGACTTTTTTCTTTCATTATTTATTTTACTTTGAATCTTCATTAAAATTTTTTATTTTCAGTGTTCACAATTCCAGGCATGCGATTGCCTTTCCATTTGCATTTTGAAGACCCCCAACTCCTTCAAAAGCCAAAATAAATTATCTGTCATTTAATCACAGCTTATTCCTCGGATAGGGCACAGAATTCACAGTATTTATTTCCTGGGTGAGTTTAACTCCTTCCGGGCTACTCCCTTCTTTACTATTCTATGATGAAGAGGCTCAGGTGGAGTGGGGGGGGGAGGCTGGAGGTTTAAGAGTAAAAGACAAGGGGGCGTATGTGGGAGGGGGGCCTCACAGCTCACAACAGGCTGCCTAATCACAAACAGAGAGAAATGTGCTGAAATGACAGGACAGTGAAGTTGGCCAAGAAAGGTAGAGGAGATTTGCTTAGAGGTAAGAGCTAATGTTAGTAAAAGTCCTAAGAAGCTCGTAATCGGTAAAAGACACCCAATCTTACTGCCTTTGGCCTCTGAGAAGGGCAGAGCCCCACTGTCTGCTCCCACTCCTGTCCTCACACAGCTGCTGCCTCTGCCCCATTGTGCATCACCAGCACATTCCCTCAGCCCCAGAAGTCTTTATCCTGCTGTTCTCACCCTGGTGGGCACACAAAGACCCTCAACCACGCTCTGTCCCACCAGCCTAGGGACTCCGGTGGAGGTCACTATTCAGAGATTCATGAGCATGTCCATGGAGCACCTTGTTTTCAAGCCAGAATATCTAACCCACAAGATGTTGGTTTCAGGGTCCCCGTTTGCTTGCTTTGTGAGAAGTGAGTATATGCTTGGGAGAAACATGTTGTAAGAGATTCTTGGAAAGGGTCTGAGCCCCTGAGTGTCAATGTAGCTTGTTACCCTACCATAACCATTGAACTAAGTGGGTGGGGGCGGAAGGGGATAATGGCCTCAGTGTACATGGGGATGGGGACATGGGCCTCCATATGTAGAACATCATAGAGGTCTTTTTAAACTATCATGGTGATAATCTGACCCTTGTTCTGTGGAGGCTCAAGGCTGATGGACTCATGGCTGCACTCAGTAGTCTCTGCAAGCCACAGTCTAAGAAACGTGTGGGTCTTGGTGTGTTGCTCTTGTAGTGGAGGGCCTACCTTGTCCAAGATGCTAGGAAATATGGGGGAGGGAGAGAGAAACTGAAATTGCATCTTGGTTCAAATTTTTATACGGTGGTTCAAAATTTTCATTCTGCTCTTAGATGCTTGGGTGTCCCTGAAAGACAAGCCTTTCAAACGCATGGATGGTTCTGAAGACACCTGGCTATAAATAACACACAGGCCAGCAGGGTTATGACTGCTGAACTCTGGGAAGTAGGAGGGATTCTGTGCTCTGACTTCTTAGAATTGGGCAGGACGAGCAAGGAAGATGTCTTGGTTTGTCTGAGCTACTGCAGCAGAACAATGAAGCCTAGACAATTAGAAACCACCAAGATTTATACATATGGACTCTGCAGGCTTGTAAGTCCATGACCCAGGTGACAATGGCTTGCTTGCTGGGGAAGGTCTGTATACCTCCCCCACTCCACTCTCTTCTCAGTGCATCAGCACAGAGAAGGCATGAGGGGTCTCTCAGGGGTATGGCTCTGGTTCAAGAAGCCACTCCTCTCATGACTGATTACCTAAAGAGGGCCCCACCTCTGAATATCATAGCCCCAGGATTATTATTCCTCTATAGGAGTTTTGAGGAGTCATGGGCATTTGGTCCTTGGAAGGAGGCTTTCTGTCTGTCTGTCTGTCTACTCATGTTTCCATTCATGCATATCTAATAGGCGCTCATACTGCATCAAGTGCAGAGATTTTAGGTGCAAGTGGTACAGTGTGGCAGGGGAAAGCAACAACAACAACTACAATACTACCTCAGGACTGTGAAGTTGGTTCTGTGGCTGACGGTCTTTTCCATGGAGACAGTATAAGTGTTAGGGACAAATGTGGGTGAGGAGATGCAGCCAGGAGGCCTTGGGTTGGTCTTAA
Organism: Mastomys coucha; assembly: GCF_008632895.1. NCBI lineage: Eukaryota > Metazoa > Chordata > Mammalia > Rodentia > Muridae > Mastomys > Mastomys coucha. Next base: position 37,549,178 of record NW_022196906.1, on the reverse strand, counting down.
AGGCCAATGAAGGTGACTGAATATTTTTTTTTCTTGGATATCTTTAGAAACAAGGCAGGGAAGATCCAGGTGTCTCGGGCCCCAGGCAGGCAGGGGCTGCAGAGCAGAACCTCAGAGCAATCTTCAGCCACGGCAGGTGGCTCCTGGAGGGTGGTGCCTGCCTGTTTGCACACACTGCTGGGTTTGTGGTCTTGGAGCCTCCTAGGAGCAGGAAGGGAAAGAGGGACAGAGAAGACATGGGGGACTTGTATTTAGTATTCCTGGGCTTCTTGCCTTCCTCAGTCCCAAGCAGAGAAACAGAGAAGCACCGGGCTTCCAATGATACGCTCTCCATGGCAGGGAGCGGATAAGTAGAGCAGAGAGTACGGGAGAGCATTTGGCCAGGACGTTGCTTCTCAGTCTCCCGAGTCTTCATCTCCCGAGACTGGACATGATGGCCCTGATGGCCAGCAGACAGGGAGCAGGCAGAGGCTTGCTTCTCCATCCCTCCCTCCCTTCTGTCAGGGATGGGTGTGTGGGAATAAAGGAAGGCAAGTCTGAGTAATTAGCTCTGCCTAGAGATTGTGTAAAGAGAGGCCCAGCCCCAAAGAGGAGACATCCCTAAATGTCTGATGCAGAGGATGATGCCTAGCTGCCTTCTGAAGAGACAAGCAGGGGAAGCACCAGTCTAACCTTGGCAGGCTGCACCCCTGGGGACAAAGGCAGCCTGTGCTGTTTGCTAACAGGTGTGAGATGGGACCAGAAAGACAAAGACATAAGGGGATGAAGCTGGGTTTATTCCACAGCTAGTGACAAACACCCCTTGGAGGATGGGAACACTGAGTAGAAAGGGGGGGAGGGACAGAGAAGCTAAAGGATAGGGGTGGGAAGGCGCTAGGGGCAGATAAAGATGACAGCTGGACAGGACTGCTCTGCTCTCCTCAGGCTTCTTGAGAAGAGCAAACACCCATAAACCTGCAGATATGGGAGTCAAAGGTGAACTGGCCGTGAGCCCTCGCCTTCCATCTTGTTTCACACAGGGGCAAATGTTCACCCCTGCTGGCTTTGAGGGATTCTCCTATCTTTTCCACCCTTCTCACGGTAGGTATGCTGAAATTGCAGGTGTACACTATAGCACCTTGGTTTATGTGGGTTCCAGGGACTCACTCAGGTCATCACAAATATATGGCAACTACTTTACCCACTGAGCCACCTACCCTCCTGCCCCCCAGCTGCCTTAGTTACGGTTTTACAGCTGTAGAGAGACACCATGACCAAGGCAACTCTCATAAGGACAATATTTAATTGGGGCTGGCTTACAGGTTCAGAGGTTCAGTCCACTATCATCAAGGCAGGAACATGGCAGCATCCAAGTAGGCATGGTTCAGGAGGAGCTGAGAGTTCTATATCTTCATATGAAGGCTGCTAGCAGAATACTGTCTCCCAGGCAGCCAGCATGAGGGTCTTAAAGCCTACACTCACAGTGATAAACATACTTTAACAAGGCCATACCTCCTAATGGTGTGTGATCAGGCATATACAAACTATCACACTAGCCTAAGCCTAGGAATTATTTTACTTTTTTAAAAAAACATTCTATAGGCTAGACTGGCCTCAAACTAAGAGATCTGCCTGCCTCTGCCTCTGCCTCTGCCTCTATTGGGATTAAAGACATGTGCCACTCGTGATGCTCCCCCAACCCCTGCCTCCACCTGAAGCATGCAGGAGAGCTGGCCCTGCCCCTTGTTGGCTACAGCATTTGGTGAGCTGACTGGAGCAGTCCTGTAGAGCTGGTCCTGGTGGTGTGGCTGTGGGAAAGCTGGGGGCTGACCAACTCAGCTACCACCCGGGCCCAGATCCAGGGCTTTGGAGTTGGTCTACCCCAACATCTACCCATCTATGAACTACTGGAGTGCATTAAAAAAGCTGGTGCTGCAGATCCAAAGCTGCAGGATCTCTGTGACACAGGGCAATAAGATAACTGAGAGGAGTCCTGGTGAGGATCAGTATTGATGGTATACCAGAAGTCAGAGGCCTCAGATCACACCAATGACTCATCTGAACATTTGTAAATAAAAATGTGGGGACAAAAGAGTAGGTATACTGTGTGACACACTGTGACACACAACAGCTTCCATGACAATATGGTTTTTGTTTTGTTTTGTTTTCTTTGGGAGCCTGCAAGGGTAGATACAAAGGGGTGGGATGAGTGGGATTGGGGTGTATGATGTGAAATTCTCAAAGAACCAATAGAAAGTTAGAAAATAAAAAATAAAAAGGGGTGCACCACCACTGCCTGGTCAAGCCCCAGGAATTTTAATGTCCATTTGCTTAGAGGGACTGGGCAAGGTAAGTGTTCTGTTTCTTAGCAGCCTTGATGGGTAGGAACAACAAGGCTTAGGGTTGTTCACTTGACCAACATCTCATAGCTAGCAGAGGCACAACTCCGACTCTGCTAGTCCTTTGGGGCTTCCTGGAAGTCCACAGCATGGCCTAGGTTTCCAGAGAAGCTCTGGCCAGAGGCTAGAATCTCCCTGTACTTTGATGGGAGAGTCAAAGGTGGGTGAACCACGGCATGCATCCCCCATGCCCTCAGCCTAAGCACGATGGGTAAACTGGAGGTTTAAAACTGCCTTTAACCTCACAGGAGATGTATAGGTGTGCTTGAAAGATCTCTGCGGCATAAATAAATTCTAACTCCCTCCCCATACCCCTTGCTAGTCATTTCCTATTGGTTCCCTGAGAATGGTGCAGGTTCTTCCAGACAGCTGCACATGCATTTTGCATGTAAACACAAATAGAAATGTGGGATGCTTTTTTCTAAAAAAACATAAATGGCAAAATATGGTATGTACGATATGTGTGACTTGCTTTTCACTTAAAAATAGGAGCTGAAGTTATTTCAAGTGATTTCCCCTGCAGCTAACTCATTTTAACTGCTAAATAATATTCGATTGCATATGCATATAGTGTATTTACATATGCATTTTTATATTTGCATACACACTTAATTCTTTCCCTGTCTTGGACATTTGGACTGCTTATGTTTCACTACTAGAAATATAATAACAGAGAGCATCCCTGTCTGTGTTTTTCTGCAAGCAGAGAGAATGACTTAGAATGTGATTCTTCACTTGATCTTAGCCAAGAGGCTGAAAAGCGATTATAGTGTAACTCCCGATAAAAGGGTAAAGGCACGTTTAGTTTAAGTGAAGACTCTTAGGCAACTTATACTGTTTTGTTTGTTTGCTTAGCAGCACTGGGGTGGGGGGGTTGAACCAAGTCTCACATGTTGTAGGCTACATCCCCTCACCCAGTAGTTTATATTCTTAACAATGGATCCAACCTCTCATTCCCACATACTCCTTTAAATAGTGGATGTTATCAATACTACAGTTTTTAACTGAATTAAAATACTTTTATTTGACTTTTCCTGACTCCTAGGGAAGCAGTGTCCATGCTATTTGGAATGCCTCTTCTGTGAATTATGTGCTCATAGTATTTGCACATTTTGTAGAAAGGTTCTGTGGTTTATTTATTTGTATTAGTATTTGAGACAAAGTTTTATTATGTTGCTCTTGGCTGGGTTCCAGCTCACTCTGTAGACCATCACAGAGATCCTCCTGCCTCTGCCTCCCCAGCTCTGGAATTAAAGACATGGGCCAACACACCTGGCTTGCTCCTGAATGTTAATACATGTCTGTTATGCATATTTTCATTTATCTTTCCCAGTCTGTACATGACATTTTAGCTTTGTCTACAGGTTTCATTGTTTAGACAGAAACAATTAATCTTTATATAGTCAATGTATCCATTTCATTCTCTTACAGGTTTTGGTCTTGGTTGTTTTCTAGTGCTACTTTACATACTTCTGAACCTGCTACATGAACAGTTCTCTCTGTTGTGTGGGTGCCCAGTTGAGTCAAGTGCTCCCTCATGGGTAGCCACAGACCATCCAATACCAGGCACTCTGGTTCTCTGCTGTGTCTGCAGAGTCTTCACTTTGAATTGCTAATTGGAAATGCCAGGATGTACCCGTGTACACACTCCTGTATACAGACGTGGTCTTTGTCTTATCTGTCTAGTCTTAGGTTTGCATCTTGCTGTTTAATTGATTGGCTGTGACTTGTACCAGTGTATATGCTTTATTGTGGTTGGGTAAATCCCTCTTTCTCAACTCCTCCTTCAAGAATCTCCTTACTATTCTTGTTTTTCTCTTCCAGATGGATTTGAAGTGATGCTTATCCAGTTCCATCAGATTCCCTTGGGATTTTGACAGGGGTTGCTTTGAATTTGGGAACAAGTGATATCTTTATAATGTGAATGGTCCCCACCCAGGAACATTGAATGTTAAATGTCTTGCCAGTTGCTTAATCTTCTTCTTTTTAAATGATACTCAGTGGGATTTCATGGGTTTTGTAAGAGTCTCCTTCATATCTTATTTGATTTATCCTTGAAGCCTGACAGCATTTGTCGTTGTTCCTTCTAGTTTTAAATGGGAGCTGTGGTAGAAGCTATGGTTTCTAGCTGTTGGCTGACATACCTCTACTGTTCTACGACCCTAAAATCCACTGTGTCTTTCTTCTGAATGTCCTAGGAAGATGATCATATCATCTGGAAATAACATCCTTCTTTTCTGTCCCCTTTTCTTCCCTTGAATCAGCTCCGAGGCCCTATTCACCTGCTGTTTCTTCTCTTAAAGCTATCCTATATTCTTTCCAGATATTTCGAAGGCCTTCTGGGAAACATGCACAGTTGGCCTTCTGCATTCACGGATTCTGAGAAATATGTATATGTATCCTGCAATTCAACCAAGTGCAGATAAAAAAAAAATACTTGGAGAAGCCAAGTGCATCTGTCTTTAGCACTTAGACTTTCGTTCTTAGCATGATTTCTTAAGGCTTAGGGTCTATGCAATACAGATAATAAATATTTGCATAGCATTTAGCTCATATCAGATACATAAATGGTGGGGGGCATGATTTAAAGTATTCAGGAAGAACTGCATGAGTCGTATGCAAACAATGCTACCCCTTTGGTAGCAAAGATGTAAACATGGGGCTCTGTGGGGGTCTAGGAGACAGTCTCCTAAGACTGTGGGAAATATAATTAAGAATGCTTTATTTTGAGGCTAGGGGGTGTGGTTCAGTGGTTAAAAATACTTGCTGTATGGTTCACAATACATTTTAACCCCAACTCCAGGGGATCTGATGCCCTCTTCTGACAGACACCTGCATGCACATGGCACACACACACACACACAAACACACACACACATACACGGCCATGTAAACACACAAATATAATTAATTAATTATAAATGGCTCATCAGTTAAGAGCACTATTGCCTTTGCCAAGGACTCAGGTTTGGTTTCCTGCACCTATGTGGTGTCTCACAACTACCTATAATTCTAGTTCCAGGAGACCTGACTCTCTTCTGGCTTCTAACACACAAATAGAAATAAACATATTTTTATAAAAGAATGACTTATTTTATTTCCTGCTTCATTAGGGTGTGTGTGTGT
>NW_022196906.1:37509483-37543520 GCF_008632895.1 Mastomys coucha | reverse complement strand
TTGGTATATGGTAAGATAACCACACAAGATCGTCCTGGAGTATCCAGCAAACTGTAGATTCTATTTTATAGTATTGAATCAGCCTTGTCTGGATGAGATGAGCTCAGATTCATCATGAGATACATTTCTTTCAGCACGCTGCCCAGCTTGATTTCCAGGTCTGTTATTTTAGATTCTGGCAGCTGTGCTCAGCAATTGGATGAGAGCTGGGCCCCACTTGTCCATTTTTTGCACCCGTCCTGTCGGGTGCTACCGTTTCCTCAACCATAGTTTTCCAATCATCTTTTCTTCTGACTCTTGACCCTGTGCACTGAACTGCTTACGCCTCTATGTCCTGTCATTCATCTTTACATCTGCTCCAGGGGAGCCCTCCCCAGACCTGCGGTTTCAATACTCTCTTTATGCAGAGATGACCAGTCACATCACTGTGGGACAGTCCTGGCTCTCAGGTGCCACATGGTGTGACTAATCATCCTCTGCTGACTGCATCAGAAAACAAAATCCCAGGACCCTCTGAAAGCTATCCTGCCCAGTTCTATAATCAGCAGCACCCCCCTCCAGTTGCCTGGTCCCCAAACTCCAGCATCTCTTGTAACATCTCGTTATCTCTCATATCCTTCTTCTTGGTCTCCATCCAGCCTTTGACTAAGCCTCCCCTCTCGTTATACAGTCATAGCTAACAGGGCTCAGTGCCCTTCACACTCCTTTTATTGACTGACACAGGAGAGGCTCTGAACTTCTTGCATGGCGCCCCAACTCTTTTCCAGCCATATTGGCTTCTACGCTTCTTTTTTAAAGATGTTGAATGTGCTGTAGCCTCTGGGCCTTTGCACATGCAGTTTGCTTTCCTTGGAGCTCCAGGCCTCTCTTGAGAAGGAGTTCTTTTTTTCTGCTCAGGTCTTGCCCCACTGTAGGTAACTGTAACATTGGCTTCTGGCACTCCTTGGGGGGTTTGCTGTCCCCTTCCTCCCAGCACTTTTCTTCATGTGGCAACTGTGTATCTGTTTGTTTCCAGTCCCCTTTTGTTAAAATATAACCTCCATGAGATTAATGAGCAACCTTGAGATTGTTCCGCAAACAGGGTGAATCAAGGATGTTTTTTTTTTCCCTTGCACTTGTAGGTTGGGTTAAGTACCAAAGAATTGTGTGTGTACACATGCAAATGCGCACATACTGTAATTTTTAATCCTTCAAAAGGTATTTGCAATGGAAATACAGACAGAACATATTTTTTTCTTTCTCACTGATCCAAAAACTGAATCTCAGAGGGCCCAAGGGATTTCTCAAGGTCAGGGCCAGTCAACGGTGAGCTGTGCTAGAATATGTCCCCCATGTAGGCCTGGGGGACGAGTATGTCAGGGCTAGCGAGCTGTCAGGAATGGGAAGCTGGAACCAGATCAGCTAAAAAGACCTCGTGACTGTCCTTAGTCACTGTCCCCCCTCCCCCGTCTCACCTCCTCAGAGCTGAGACATCAACTGGAAACATTAGTGAGAACATGTGTGAGGGGCCTGGCTCTGCCACCAGCGCTGACCTTGGGCACCAGGAAGAGGGCTTCTGGTCTCTGCAAGCTGGCATCTGCTGCTTCCTCTTCAGGTCACTCTTGGCATGCTGTTGTTCTGGCCCAGCCCCCGCACCCTCCAGCTTCCCAAGCTGTCCGGCCAGCTTCCATGCTCTCTGACTCCTAGTTGGGTCAGGCTGGTCGATGACCAACAGGATATTGGAGAACAGGAAAATAGGAGTAAAGGAACTCATTTGCTTGCTCTTTCCCTACAGAGTCCCTCAAACTGGCTGCGTCCCTTGATCAAGGACCACAGATCCACAGGACAGCAGTCTGCAGACAGCTGGTGTCTCCCAGTGACAAGACCTACACTTTCTCTGGTTCCTCCAAGCCCAGGGGAGTAGAGAGCCACCTGCTGTCATCCCTGAGGATAGTGGACTATCTCTCTTAAGTCACCCTCTTAACACAGGTAATAATTCCAAACATTTTGTATCATATGTCATTGTCCCTGTAGGGTCCCTAGCTGCCACTGTGGCTCTTAGGATTTAGCCTCAGCGAGGTCTCCTTGGTACTTGGCACAGTCCTGGTTCAAAGTAGAAGTTCCACTAGTTAGATCCCTCTTCCACCCAGGTGGCAGAAAGGGGCAGTAAGGAGAGAGGAGGGGCATGGCGGAGAAGCAGGAGACTGGCCTTGGAGAAGCTTCAGTGGCAGGGTGTGGCCCACTGCACAAATCAAGGACTTGATTTGGGGCTTGAGCTGGACCTGTCCTCTTCATGCTTATCACAGAACCTCCATCCTGTGGTGTGGTCCATTAGACAAGCCCAGGCGTGTGACCCCTGAGAAGTGGAGCTGGCCTCGGAGCCTTAGGATAGTATGAGGAGACTGTCCGGACTGCAGTGCTCTGACCTCTTTCTCTTCCTCTGTCTCTTCACACCTTGGCTGCCTCAGGGTGGGACACCCCTTGCCCTGCACCCTCTCAGCCTGGCAGCTTCTGTGAGTGGACTGGGTGGGTGGAGGCTCACAGGCTGTCACATTGTATCACGTCAGCCTCCAGCTGGGACCCCAGCAGGGCCAAGTGACCTTGTGGATACTGTGGAGCAGGGGAGCCCAGGATCAGACCAATAAGCTGGCTAAACAGCCCTTTCCCTGGGGGAAAGGGGAGGGAGCCTAGCCTCTCTCTAGATAACCATCCAGGACCCCTCTTGCTGCTCTGACCATGTCCTCCCTGCTCCCCGCCCCCGCCCCCCCCCCCAGCAGCCTTGTAGCATCTGGAGAGTCAAGCTAGAACTCAGAGTGCCCTTTCTGATTCTAAAGACCATAAAGACTTTGGTGCAACAGAAGGTAGGAGTCTGCTTTGGGGTAATGAAGGTAGCAAACTCCCCTGTGGGGTAGGTGACAAGCCATGCTTTGGTACTGGGAAAAATGTGGTCTCCCTTGAGCTTTACAACTCCTGCTCCCAAGGCAGGAAGATTAAACTGTTTCCTGGTATGGAAGAAGCAGGGCTCGAAGCAACTACCCAAGTTTAGGTCCCTGTGTACTGGCTGGAAGGAGACTCAGGACTTGTGGGATCCGTGTAATAACTAGATGGAGGCTTCCAGTCATGTTTCCTATTCTTTTTTTTCAACCCCAAGTGTTAGGGGTCAAAGCTAGGACCTCACACGAGCTAAGCCAGAATTCTACCACTGGACTGTCATCATAAGTCTTAAATGATGAATCCTTCGCCTGGCGTCTCCTCCCTCCACGTTAAGTATGGATTTTTGTTTCATCAAGCTTCCTGGAAGAGGAGGAAGATGTGCAAGTAACTTATAGGGCTCTTGAAGTCTAGGACTTGTCTGAGGGAGGCTGGAGATTATCCTGAAGGTGCCCTTTCCCATTCTTTACCCCCACCCTTGGGTGGGGCGTCTTTTTTCTTTTCTTCTCTAACCTTCAGGAGGAGAAGAGATTTGGGAAGACCTCTCCTATTTGTCCTCCGAGAGGGATCTCAGACTGGCTTATCATTTTCCAGAGAGGCCCCCAGCATGGGTTAGGTTGCTGTTTCTTGCCCTGAGCCACTCTGACTGGGTTCCTCCTAACCCCCCTTCTCCCTGCTATCTGTTTACAGGTGCCCCCATTACAGAGTGGCCATCTAGTGGAGCATGCCCACAGAGTGAGGGGGTGGGGTCGAAGTCATGTTTTGGGGAGATGGTGACAGACTCTTGAAAAGCTTCCATCTGTCATCTCTGGTTTTTCCTGTTACAACGGCACCATAGTCCCTGCCAACTGCTGTGGAGTCTGTGTGTGGTTTAATTAGCCTGTAACGCTAGCCTCTCCCACTAAGCAAGATAGCAATAAACAGCTTCCGGGTCACAGCAGGGGCTGTAAGAAGCCTGAAGCCAGTGAGGTCTTTGAGGGTAAATGAAGGACTTGGGACCTGTGGAGAGGACTCTTGCTCAGCTTCCTGCTTGTACCACCACAGGAGGCCAGCCAGAGGAGGTGGGGACCGTGATCAGGATGGACTGACACAAACCAAGGCTATACGGGAGAGATCCCATCTCAAAACAAACAAAGCCCCAAATCCCTCCTACTGCACTGGGACTGATGCTCAATTGGTAGAGAGTCGGCTTAGCACAACAGAAGGCCCTTGCTTCAGTCTCCAGCATCACATGAACCAGAGATTCTGGTATCTATATGTGATCTTAGAACTCAGGAGGTCAAGTCAGGAAGACCAGAGATTCAAGGTCATCTCCAATTGCATGGCAAGTTTGAGGCCAGCTTGAAAACAGACCCTGGCTAAAAACAAAAATCCCTCTCATTTACCTGTATCCTCCACATACAAGGAGCTCTCAGAAAACAATGTCTTAGTGGGTATCATCCTGCATCAGCATCTTCTTCTATGAAGTGAGCCACCGGGCTCCAGTGCTTGAAGTTTTCTTTTCCCTCTTTTCCCTCTTTTTGAGGGTGCTGGGATCCTAATATCATCCCGATAATAAGTTGACACCTGGAGCCAGTGTGGTTTTCCCAGCTTGTAATCCCTAGAAGAGAGACATGGTGACTGGCAGCAGGTAGCTCAGAGCATCCAGCCAGGACCAGATGATGAGCTAGAGATGTGGGAAGAGAGAGGAATGATGATGCCTTCCTTCTTAACTCATGAGACAAGGTGGAGAGTGATTTAAGAAGGGGCCCATATTGTCCTGTAAGGCACACAGACTGAAGCCCACACTACCTGGGCAGCTCCATATGCAGGTACTGTCTTGCTGGCAGCTGAGCCCTGGTACCTACAATAGTGCCTGGCATTTAGGAGGGGCTCAAGTAACATTGGTGGATCTTGACTCTTGGGACCCTGCTCACTATACACTAAGGGCTTCTAAGAAGGAAGGGATTAATATCCCATGCAGGAAGATGAAGTTCATCTCGCCTTTTGTGGTTCTGCATCCATTTTGATTGTGTCTGAGAACCCTGACTCCCCTCCCTTCTGCCTTCATCAACCCCACTCCCTTCATGTGTGTGATGGATGTTCTGCCAGGGAGGGAGGGTTCGATCTGAATCTCCAACCTCCTCTGGATACGCCACTGCCAAAATACAATACACAATTACGGGGATGCACTACATCAGTGATCACGGATTGAGAGGAGCACCATCTGGACAGCAGAGCCGATGGCCAGTGTGTAACTAGGATTGCCATCAGCTCAGGGGGCGGGTTCCTGGATGAATGCAAACAGCCAACACCAGAGAGAGGACAGTGCTGCATCCTCCCCAACTCCTAGTCACACCTCATCCTTGCCCCCCTTCCCTACCTCCCTTCCAGACTCAAGGGTCTCAGCTCCCTCCACTCCTTTCTGGTGTATCCACCCCCATACCGTTCCTTGTGATTGTCTTCCTGCTAATCTTTCTAGAGCCAGGGACTCAGTCCCCCAGAATAGCGAGTGTCTGAACTTGACATAACCAAAGTGGTCTTTACAACAAAATATCACTTGGACATCCAAGGATGGGATGAAGGCAGGGTAGGTATGAAGGCCATATTTCATGGTCACTTAGAGTGTGGGTTTATTTTTTTATAGTTTTTTTTAAGATTTATTTATTTATTATATGTAAGTATAGTTTTTTTTTATTTACATGTGGTATTTATTACACATATGGAGATATGTTCAGAGGCAAGAAGTAGGCTCTGGGTCTCCTAGAGCCAAAGTTAGAGGTGGTTGTGAGCCATCCCCTATGAGTGCTGGGAACTGAAATCAGGGCTTCTGGAAGAGTGGGAGCTGCTGAACCACGCCTCCAGCCCCTGAATGTGGGGTCTGCTTCATCACCTCACACTTCTCTGCAGGTAGATGGGTCCTTTCCTGGCTAAACAGCCCAGACAAGTTGTTCACATGCAGAATTCCTCACCCAGACCACAGCATAAGCACAGGGCATAGCTCAAACTGGAGACAAGCTACAAGGACCAAATATCACCATCACTGAAACGAACCAAGGACACTGACCCTCGGATAGAAGAGGCAAGGCTGTTTACAGGCCATTCAGCTTTCTTACTTGTGATAGGCCTAGGTCTCTGGATGCTCAAGACAGCTCCGAACTTGCTTGTCCTGCTGTGTGTTCAGCCCAAGAGACCAGGAAGCATACAGGAGCAGAGTGGCAAACACTGAGCTCAGGAGCCCATAGAGGTTGTGGTCTGTGTTGAGTCTCCTCATCTAAGTGGCTACTTACTCCCTTTTTCCTTTCTCTCTTTTCTGAATCTGCTCCCTTTCCCATCACACTGAGCTACTTCAGAATGTCTCTCAAAGGAATTTCAGGGAGCTGGTTGGGTCTCTGTGGAGTACATCGTATTATCTCATTATGAACTCGCCTGGTGATGGGGTTCTGTTAGCTGACTCTCTTTATTAGCAGCCAAAGACAAACTTATGAAATACCTTTAAACCTGGATTTCCTTAACAATCTATCATTGGGGAACTGACAGCTTTCGTTCGCTTCCCTGTGCCAGAAAGAATTAAGATTGTTCCTAATTTAATCTCTCTTCCGCGTCAGAGACGGATATTTGTGTTTCAGAGCAAACTTGCATTAAAGGCTCTGGGGACAGAGGCTTCCGATTGTTGAAGAGTCTTCCTCTGAGGGCCCGATGCACTTCCTTGCAGACAGGACTGGCCATGACTGCCAGGAGTCTATCCAGAGAGGCCCAGGCACTGCCACTGATAGGGCCACAGCTGAGTAACCCTGCTGAGGCAGATATTGTGGGGGTTTCTCTGTTCGTCTCTTCTTGAGGAAAAGACTTCAGTCAAGAATGGTAAGTTTGAGCAGGAGTTTATTTAGCAAACCCCAGCAAAGTTAACACTCCTAAGAGAGACTGGGAGGTGCTGCTCCAAGGTGGGGAGCAGCCAGATGGGTCCTGTGTTGTGGATTTTAAGGAAGTTTATGAATATCAATGAGATGTATATAGCATATTCGTGGTGTCAAGTGACCCTTTTAACTTCCCAAATCATGGTAGACTTCATCTATAGTACATTCCTCCCCGCCTTTGGTCCTATAGAAAGGGGCACAAAATACGTGTATGTGTGGAAGGAGTTATGAAACCACAATGCAAATATATTATAATTTTGTCAAGTCTTCTGAGAATGCAGACCCTTAGTGCTCGTGTGTGTGAGGATGTGTGGTGCATTGGTTTCTGATAAAGTAGGAACAACCTATCAGGCACTTCAGGGATGGTTAAAGCATCAATGGGACAGGTAGGGAATGCAGCTACCAAGACACAGTGTAACTTTTCATGGTCCCTTTTAGCTCCTTTCCTGCTGGGCAGCACAGAGAAGGCAGATACACGGAGTTCTGTCTTTGAGATGTTTATGAGAGGATCTTAGGGGTAACGACATTTGACTCCTTGTTCTTCTAGATTTCTACAGGTTAGAATCTCCAGGTTGGCTCTTGATGGAATCTGCTGGCTGTGCCTGGTGAGTGACTAGCACGGCACAATGGATGCTGCTGGTGTCCACCCAGATACCTTGGCTAGATGCTGTACTATCCCTAGCCTGTTCAAGTCCATTTTCTCCAAGCCAACAGCTAGTGACTGACAGACCAGGTTACAAAAGACCAGTCCCAGTGTCTGGAGCATGGCTGGCTTTGTGGTGTAACTCCTGCTCATTAGCTTTCAGGGACCTAGGCTAAAGCCACTCTCCACCCCAGACCATATCCTTGATGTCATCTCGAACCCCAAGAGCACATCCCTTGTGATACTTTCACAAGCATCAGTTACTTGGGCATATTTGTAGCCAGGCTGTCCACACATGGCTTTGCCCTGGACAATGGAGGCTGGTAGGATCCTACAATCATGCCCTGAGCAGTTAGGCCCCTTGAGCATATCCTGAACCTCCTTCTTGCTGGAAAGCTGGGCTGAGAGTGCCTGCCTGGCAGTGGCTGCCTGGGGGCCCTGTCACCCTGGAAACTCTTGAGCCACTGCTCTGGGCCATGACCTCTAAGAGCCAGCAGGCCACAGCAGACGTGGTAGAGCCTTACAAGGCAAATCCTGCCAAGCACATCACAGCCCCTCGGGTCATCTGCACTGAGATCGGGTGGCTGAAAGAGAAGTCAGAAGAGCTGTGTTGGAAAATCCTATTATCTAGCCGGCCCCCATTGATAGCCCATGCATGAAACCAATTTACAACAAGCAAGTCAAAAGCCTCCGAGGACCGCCTGCTCTCCCGGGAACCCAGCAATCACCCTGCCCACAAGTCTCTGCCGTCCAATACCGTTGGGTTCGCATCTGCTCTGCTAGCACTCCGGAGCTGTCACTCAGCGCCCTGGGCTGACTGGCCTGCGCGTTGGCGAATGCAGGGAGAATTTATTACAGCAGAGGAGAGAAACACTCAAAATCCAGCATGATTATTTTCAGATCTCTGTTTTGCTGCTGATGGCAAGAGCTGGAGCAAACGAGATGCTCTGGGTTGTTGGAGTTTCCTGAAGGTCACGGTGTCTGTCTGTCTTCTGTCACTGTGTGAAGGCAATGACAGGGAGTCGTGGGCCACACTTGGACTTGGGGGTCAAGGTCTTTAACCTTTGCCAGCTTTGGCTTCCTTCTCCATGAAAGGGAGGTGCTTCTGGGAGCTGACGTGAGGATTCGATGGGATGGCGCATGTCAAGTGCCTAGCACATAGTAGGCAATCAATTTTGTTCTTATTCCTCTTAACCCCAGCACTGTTTCTAAGGACATGCTGTTGGTTTTCTTTGTAGAATATGCTGGTGTGTTTTATCTGTACAATAGCAAGGAGATTCTTTCATCTATCCACCTTGTTCCTTGCTGGGAAAGAACTCATTAATTCCCTTGGTCTCAAAAAACCACACTGAGAGAGTGCTGACTGGGTGCCAGGCACCACGTATTTTATATACAGAGTAGGATTTAAGCCTCACCATAACCCTGCTGCTGAGTCGAGCTACCCTAGTGTTACAGATGAAGAGACTGAGGGATAGAAATGGCGCAGCTGAAGAGCTGGTAAGTAGAAACAGGATGAGAAGATGTGAAAAATGATAACCAGGAACCCTGGGAAGACGCTTCTTCCAAATGCAGAATGCTGACTCCCATGCATTTTCCGGGGCCATGGTGGGGACTCCATACACTTCACCCTCTGAAGAAGTGGAACCACTCTCCCTTCATTCTCTTATCTCCCAGGTGAGATCTGAGCAGAAACTGGACTGGCTCATTGGGACCTTAGCTCCTTCCTGGACATCCTGGTGGGCCCAGAGAAAGCCTCCAGATGGGAACAAGTCCAGGCCTATCTCACCTCCTGGCCCCACACACCCACCCCCAGAGCTGAGGCTCTGTCTATCAGGCAGGCTCATCTAAACTGTCGAGGCTGTTGCCAGGGCTCTCAGACACTTTCTTTTTAGTGGAGGGTGATGATCCAGCCAGCTACAGTGGCATTTTTGCAACCTTTGGAGACAGGGCTGGTCTCTTCTAGGTCTAAGTGAGGCAGATTCTAGGGGCCATACAGAGGGACATAGCAGAGGCATGGAGAGGCTCAAGGCTAAAACCAACAGCTGCCAGCACCAGAACTACATGCCTCATCTGTGAAATGGGATGTGGACAGGGTTTGTGCAAAATGCACAATCTGAAACAAAATGTTATACCCAACTCAGCCGGACTTAAGACGGGATGCTGCCATCACTCTACTGTGTGGGTAAAGACTCCACAAAAACTAAGTCCCTCATAATCATTCCTGTGCCCTTCCCCAGTCTGACTTCGCTTTGCTTCTCAGAAGAAGGGAGGAGGGGCTAGCAGATCAGAGTATAGATGCTAATCTGGCCTTAGAGCTTTGCAGGGGCCAGGTAAGTGGACAAACCGTGGGCTCACTGGAAACCCTGCACCTGCCAGATTAGGTAACTGAACTTCTGCTGGTCTCCCAGGGGGCACTGGACCCTTTCACAGCATCCTCTGGACACTAGCACATCCTCCTCATCTTCAGTAGCACTCTTCAGAATGTTGGCACTCTTCTCTCCCTCCCCTTGCCCTACCTGTCTGAGGAGGAACAAGAGTGGAGCACCTTTGATGACACAGGAAGGAACCCAGACCATCTATCTGCTCACTCACGGGACCACAGACCCTGCTCTAGAATCCCGAGAACCCAGGACCTGGTCTGGAAAGGCATTCCTTTCCACAGAAGACAAGATCACAGCAGCAACGAGAAACAGATGCTCCCAAAGGAGTTCTGTATCTCTTTCTAGAGTAGGACTTGACCACATCTACGTAGTGTCTAAAACCCAGGTGAATTGCATGGGTGTCAGTACTGAGGGGACATTGGTCCAGGAGAGCACGGGTACACCTGGCCTGACCAGGGTGAGGGAGTGTATCTTTGTGACCAGACGGGATCTCCTAAGTTCCGTGCCATGAATTCTGCCTCTTTGATGTCTACCCTTGGCATGACCCCTTTATCCTCAAAGCAGACCAGCACGGTACGTTCTGCTGACAGCGTGTTTGGACCACGGCAGATACTGGGCCTGTCAGAAGAAGAGGTAAAGGCCTGGTAAACTTCCAGGGGAGTTGCAGAGTCATCCAAGCCAGGCAACATGTGATGTGCCTTGAAAGGAATCTTCCAGCCAGGGGGACAAGAAGCTACCTGCATGTATGGACAGTGCTGAAGACAGACAAAGGCCTCTGTGGGAGGGCAGCTGGAGACCTTCCCACCTCTGGGGCTTGACTTTGAGACAGAGAAAGAGCCGAGAGCACAGAAGCTTCCAGAGTGGAGTTGGAAGACTGAATTTAAAACCCTCAGTTCAGAAAGTGATACACTCCCTCAGCCCGAAGGCCACCCACAGATGCACCCATGCTCTCCTGGACCAATGCCCCCCCCCTTACTGCTGAAGCCCCCGGGAGCTCACCTGGACTTTGGACACCACACACACGGGCAAGTCCTACTCCTGATATTCCTTATGGGCTCATTCTCAGCCTGGAAGCTGAGGTCATTGTTGCTGTTATATTTATTTTATATCATTATGATTCCCAAACTGATCTCAAAGTCATTCTTAATCCTCTACCCGAGTGTCCCAAGTGTTAGGGCTGTAGGTGTGCTCCACCATACCTGACTCTCTGGAATGTTTCAAAACTCCCTGGATGATATGGAGGCAAAGCCAAGCCTGAGAACAGCCGGGATGAGTCTACACATGTGACGGCCCTGGATCTGCATTCTGGCTTTGTAATCAGCCAGATCGTCTGCCTCGCTTCTAACGTTGTCTTTAGCTTCCTCAAATAGTTTAACAAGCCTTAATTCGAAAGTAAATATCATAAGATTGTTTCAGAGGACACCGAGAAGCTAAGCAAAGAAGGAAAGGTGTTACGAAAAAGTAATTGTACAATAATTGAGTATAGAATTAATTACACCGAGGGACGGTTGGTGTCTGTGGAGTACTGATGTCACTGTGGGTGAAAGGGCACTTGATCAATGATCTCAAGCAAATTGCCACTCTATATTCTTGTAGTGCTGGGAAACCACAGGTTCTCTGCTTTGAGCAATTACAGATTGATAGTACATTACCAAAACAGTACAGACAGGTCTCTTGTACCCTTCACCCAGAATAATGGAAACATTTCATATAATTATATACAACATCAAAACTGGGAAGTTAGCGTTGACACTACAGTCCACAGCCCTTATGGAAATCAGACGCTTTGTTAACATCAGTTCCTTGGTTTCTCCTTCACTCAAAATAACTTGCAGTGAGCCACCAGTGCAGTGTTTATTCCAGAGTGGGCTACAGCCCATCTGTGTCAGAATCAGCCAGAAGGTGCATTCAAACTAATATACCTTTTCAGTTGTTCCCCAGGCATGGGGACTCAGACCTTCAATCCCAACACGGGGAGGCTGAGGCTGTAGGATCTAGAGTTCCAGGCCAGCATAGGTTAGAGTGAGTTCAAGGCCGCCTTAGACTATAGAGAAAAACTGTGATTTAAACAATATAAACAACTAAACTAAACAAACAAATAGCAGCTGGGTATGGGGTCCATGCCTGCAAGCCCAGCACCCAGGAAACAGAGGCAGGAGGACTGCATAAGTGCAAGGCTCACCTGGTCTACATAGTGTGAGACTGTCCCCCAAAACCAAATAAACAACTCTCTCTATCCAACAAAAATTCCAAGCCACTTGTCCTCATCAGGCCTCGGGGAGTGGGGGAGGCTGAGTGGGGGAACTGAGGAGTCAGCATCCTAGACAAATTTTCCAGATCATTCCTGTGTTTGCAGAAGTCAGAGAGCCACTAAATAGCCCTTCCGTAGGCTCTGTGCTCAGCACATGACATGCACTTCAGGGAGACCTGCGACTGTTCTCCCCGGTGGAAAGGGATGATATTGAGAGTTAAGACAGGGATTGGGATCCAGCCACAAACAAATGCTGGAAGAACCCATGGGAGCATCTAATCTGGGTGAATGGGAGGAGTTTGGGAGTCTGAGAGTATTTCAATTGAGCTTTGACTTAAGAGTGAGCCTTTGGTAGTAGGTCAAGGGAAGGTATCCAGCCATTGCTTTAGCACATTGCCTCCCCTCTTAGAAAGAGAACTTCAGACACTGTATTAATGGTGGGAAGTGTAGCTCACCTATGTGCCCTCAATGCCTGTAAACCAAAGGTGTTCAATACATGTTTAATGGATGAACACATGAGAAGCATGTCTAGCTAGATGGATAAATGAAGCAGCAATAGAAGGATGGTGTGTGAGGGATTTGTAGCTGGGTAAATTCATACCTATGTACAGAGTACACAAGGTTGACAACATGCCTGGAAGAGGCTGGGCTTCTGACCATGGAGTACCAGCAGCTCTTGCCTGAGGCTTGCACAGAAGAGTCACCTAGGCCTAGCCTGGGAAAATGCAGGAGGGCTGTGTAGACACAGCTCTCTTCCTGTACAGCTAAGCCCCAGACACGTCAAGGTCCCACGGAGCCAGCTGACTTTCAGTTTGAGCTAAGTGGCCTTCACCTTGGAGAAAAAAAAAAGTCCAAAGACATTTTCCCTGTAAGTACTCTCTTGCTCTCTTAATCAGTATATTAATTTTAAATGCCAGAGACAGAATCTTAAACTCTCCTTCTTGGAGGATTGTGGCCAGATCCCTGCTCACGGAGGGGAGCTGAGTTCAGTCATGCTGCAGAGAGGGAATGGGCTAGAGCCACAAAACCCACTTTGCTGCTTGATAGATGAGGATGCTCCAGAGGCTCTTGGCTTGTCCTCAGTTCCTTCTGTTCTCTTGATGGGACAGGTGAGCTGAGAAGACCACTCCTGAGACCCAGCCCTGGAGCAGAAGATCTCAGGAAAGGGTTCTCCAACTCGGCTTTTTCTTGGAAGTCGCCTTGGGTGCACAGGAATGGCTAGGAAGGAGCCTCTCCTTAGAGAAGTCCCTTCTGTGGTCTTTTAGCCCCCTGTAAAACCGTCCCTAGGGCAAGTTTTACAAAACGTAGATGCTTAGCCCTCATCGGCAGTCCTGCTGAGTTTAGAGAACTCTAGAATGTTCTTATTGGTACTATTTCTCAAGTAGGCACACTGAGCATGACACTCAGCTACAAGGAAAACACGTCCTTAACATCTTAAACAGTCTCAGCTGAGGAGCTGGCGAAAATTCAAAGGCAGAAATGCTGGGATTGGAGATTGATCACTCTAGCCTATCTAAGACTCTGTTTATACATCAATAAAATGGGGATGCAATCTATATTTCAAAGGGCCATGCAGGAGTTAAGGAGCGTTCTGAGCTCAGTTCCTGGAATGTAAGAGTTCCCTAATGTGAGCTGAGATCAGGCCAAGCATACAAGTGCCAATCTTAGAAGCTGTTGGCCTCGGAAGAAGTCAAATACATGCAACGAAATTTTTATCTTAGCCCCATGAGACTGGTAACCTGTATTACATATATAATATAATATGTAATATTCTGGACATGCTCATTTATGAATTCTGTTCTATTTAAGTGTATACAATGGTCTTTAGGACAAGTCTCCTTTACTTGACCCTAAGTTGCCCACTTGACATTTGTAATTAAACGTTTTGTTTTTCTTAATGATCTTGCGTGTTTTGTCTGGTTGGCCTTATTCCCTTCTGGCTTAGTGTGAGGAGCTCTGATGGTCTGTAAGAAACTGAGCCATCTCCTGGCCTGGGGTCTCCTCTATACTCTGAGCTCACTGTGAGATGGGTACATGCCTGCTCCAGTGGGGGAGGGGCTCCAAGCTCCTACATTTTCTTCACTCTTGATCCTTCCCATTGCTGGATGGTGGGCACTTGCCCAAGAGACTCATTCAAATGCTTTCCCACCCCTGAGAAGCCCGATGTGTTGGACAACCTGTGACTCATTTTTTTTTTCCTGAAGAAATCTGAACACAGAGAACCTGAAGCTACAGGGAGTAGAGAGAGTACCAATTTGTTCTAGAACATGTAGACATTCAGACTCAACTGTGGCCGGAAGATGGCGTGAGCAGATGACGGCTGCGTCTGTGTGACAATTCACGTTTGGATGAGCATGAGTTTTAAGTTTTGGGATTGTTATTTGGGGTCCAAGGACATTCTGAGATGTCAAAGCTTATCACTATGACTTTGGCAGAATTCTCGAAATCTGTGGTTCTATCACCTTTGAACTCCAGGAAAATACTTTCAAGGTGGAAATGCTGTGTCTGCTAGCTAAACACACCTTGCAGTTCTTTTTAATAATTTTAAACATTAACAAAGAATGTTCTCAGATCAAACCTGATCGATGACAAGCACCAGGCCTATAACTGCACTTCAGTAGGAATAAAATTAATGAACAGTACAGTGTGAGGTTAAAAATCTATACTTTAAAAATGCACTTCACTGTTGTTGTTCATCAAAACTGCCTTCAGCCTATGCCTTCAATCACACAACTGAAAATCTGGGGTGTCTAAGCTAATGTGCTTCCAGCAAGCAGATGGCTCTGTGCTAAGCTTGGCGGCAGGGAGGGGGCAGCAGTCAGAAGGCAAGGCTGAGATGAGACTCCATCCGAAACCTGGTAGAGTGTGGTCCCCAGGCCATGAGGACAGACTGTTAAGTCCTGTCTGCAAAAGAGCAGCTGGAATGAGCCAGTCTCAGGAGCGACGACAGCTCATTTGCTTATTTAGCAATGGCTATCATGTCTCTCTAGCTCAGTGGTCCTAAACCTTCCTAATGCTTTGACCCTTTAGTACAGTTCCTCATGTGGTAGTGACCCCCAACCATACAATTATTTTTGTTTCTACTTCTTAACTGTACTTCTGCTACTGCTATGAATCATATAAAGATCTGATTTCCAAGATGGTCTTAGGCAACCCCTGTGAAAGGGTTGTTCGACCCCCCATAGGGGCTGTGACCCACAGTGACTAACTGGTCACAGCAGTCCTTTCCTCTCTAGCCACCCCCAACCCCTAGTCTTAGGTAGGGTTTTACTACTGTGAACAGACCCCATGACCAAGGCAACTCTTATAAGGACAATATTTAACTGGGGCTGGATTACAGGTTCAGAGGTTCAGTCCATCATCATCACGGTGGGAACATGGCAGCATAGCTGAGAGTTCTATGCCTACACCTTAAGGCTGCTAGGAGAAGACTGGCTCCCATGTGGTTAGGAGGAGGGTCTCATTGCTCATCTCTACAGTGACATACTTCTTCCAACAAGGCCACACCTCCTAATAGTGCCTCTTCTTGAGCCTAGCATATTCAAACCACCACACCCCCTCAGCATGGGCCTCTCATCTTGTGGTGGTTCTGGATCCTTTCCACCCCTCAAAGCCCTTCAGTCTTGCATTGCCAGCCTCTGTTGTTCTCTGAGTGTCTCTCTTCAGCAGCTGCACCCCTCCCACCCCCAGCTCACTCTCCTACCCTCTGCCTGTTTCTTCTGGTCTGCCTCTCCAGCTTGTTGCCTGGATATTCACCATCTAGAGATTTTTTTCTACGATGGTATCAAAGGTGGATGGATGGGTGGGTGGATGGGTGGGAAGACCAGATAGATGAGCTTATATTCAAAAGTTTAACATATGGGCTAAGTATGTCTCAAAGAAGCTAAGCCTGGAATGGTACATACCCAGGCATTTGTTCTGTGGTGTGTGTGTCAAGGAAGGCATTCTCCAAACTGTGTCTTTTACGTGGCTTCAAGGAGATATACTCCCAATGACAGGGAAGAGGGAAGCAGGGCCCAGGGGTCTAGCTAGAGTCCAAGAGATTATAACAGGGACAGAACTGGTTTCATTACTACCCATTGTCTATTATATTATCTATTATTGTTAAATATCTGTAAATGTTTTATTGTCTATAATTTAGTAGAGGGTTTTATGTTTCTCCAGGTCGTAAACTTACTTGCTTTTAACTCTTTTCTCTAAAGTCTTGGGAATACACATGTCACACACCACAGCACCGTGTTGGCCACGGACCAACATTGTGTAGTTGAGGCATGGAGACATTAATTATCATGATTAATTTCTACCTGTAGTGCAGCCCAGCTCCACAAAGCATGGGAGAAAACCGGGCCTTGTGGAAGTTAAAGGACTTTTCTGAGAGTACCTGAGACCTGGATCTCAAACACTCCTTTCCCGATCCTTCTGCCCACTCCTCGCTCCTCTCACGCTGTCAATATCTCCGCCTTTAACAGAGCAGGTTTGTAGTTCCACCACCTGCAGAAGCATCTTGGGAGCGGGAGGCTGCCCAGGATAATTCCGTTTCAGAAAGTGTGGAGAAAGCTACCATTCCCACTCCTCATGTCTCCACAGCACAAGGGATAGTACCCAACTGTCCTGTCACCAAGTGATGAGCCCAAAGGGGCATAGTCTCTGTTTTTCTCAATGGAATATTTAAACTGTGGATTCAGCTGCTCTCTCCAAGGAGGACAGTGGTCTGCGCTGGAGGTTTGGGGTTGAGGGGGTGGGGGTGGGGTGTTGGGTGAGTTCAACATTCTCAGTAAGAGTGGAAGATGGACCAGGCCTGGACACCCTGGACTGGAATGCAGTTCCTGCCAGGCTTCCTGACCCTGCAGGAGCAGAGGGGAGCTCATGGATGGAAACTGTCTCTCCTGGACAAAAATGGCTCTCAGCCACAGCAGAAGTAGCTCAATGAATGAGGTATGTGCCCTCCACACACCCATCTCCCCATCCAATCCATTTCCAGAGAAAAACACCCAAGAGATCAGACAGCAGGGAACCTCTCAGGATCACGTCTGAGATCCTCTTTCATCAGCCCTGGATAGCAACCCTCAGTAAGCTTGGTTAAAGTCCTGGCCATACCCACAAGGTCTCTTCGATGACACCACCTCCTTTGGCGGGTCCTTTGTTCCCACAGTTTGCCATACAGATACCTCTGTCCAGCATTTGGCCTACCCTGGAGTTCACTCTCCTGTCCCTGACCCTCAGACATCTTACTGTGTCTTTCTGGCCTCTGCAATCAGTGCTGACTATGATCTGCCTGAAACAGCCTTCCTGTTCAGCTCAGCTTACCCTGATTCAACTGCATTGACCTGCCTAGTCCTCACTTCCAAGGCCTTCTGCACGTCCCCTGAGTTGTGGCTTCACCACTGAGCTTGGAGCTCTTTGGGATCTCTTTCTCTGGTGTCCTATGGGAGGTGATGAGAAAAGACTGCTTGAATAAATAAATGGCCAGTGGTTGCTACCACATACGATTTGACCTGGCAAGAATAATGAGAGCCTGCCAACAGTAACAATAATGGCTGCCACGTATTGCCTGCAAGCTGAATGCCAGGCATGGTGATAGGCAGCTGACATATATTAGCTTAGTTAATCCTCAGCCCAGGCCTGTATGATCTGTCATTCTGTTTTACAGGTCAGGAAACAGAGGTATGGTTTTCTGAAGGTATGTGGGCAGGGGTGGGAGGAGTAGCTGATTGGAGATGTGAGCAAGACACATCTGAAAGAAACTATCTGTGCTTAATCAGCACCTTACAGCAGCTAGAGGTGAGCAGCGGACAGGTGCCTGATGGCCCTGGATTTCCTATACCACCCTCTCCTCCAGCCCCTGCTGCCTGAACAATCATCTTCAGCCATCCCAGGCAAGGTCTGGACCCCAACAGGCTTTGAGGCAGACCACAAGCATCTTCCTAGGCACTTAGTACTGACTGAGGCACCCGGTGCCCAGTCTTTCCCCCTCTGTGTTCCCACTTCATCCCATCTGACTGTGGGAGAGGAAGACCTGAAAACAAGGAAGCAATGTGTCAGCAAGTCTCCTCCTCCCATTCTAAGCGAGGCTAGCCTGGCGCTGTCAGCAGGAGCCCTGACATTGATGGATGAGTGTTTCAAAGTTAGGCCGTACTCTCAGGCAGAGCCAGCTCTGTGGGGAGAGAGGGTGCCAACAGGAACCCGCAGCTCTGCCCACATGGTTGCATCACCAGGGCTTGGACCCTGTCTGAGCCAGTCCTTGGAGAGGCAAATCAGGAAGAGAGGCACCGTTATCTCACCCTATGTGGCCAAAGTCAGGTCCTAACACTGCCTCTACCGTGGGCATCACTGATCCACTTGTTTCTTTTCTCCCCTCCATCTCCTGGAGGCTTCTCAGCCATCCATGCTGGAGCCAGTTCTAATGATACATGCCAATAGAGGGTGTAGTGGCCCAGAGCACCTGAAATGGCAGGTGATCTCTCACTCAGCCTTGCCTCCTATGCTAGCTCTGTAGTGTTTTCTGGACATGGCCTTCATAGTGATGTCCAAAGTCTAGGGAAGTAAGGCTTGGCACCACCCAGCCCCGGACCTTTCACCCTGTCTTGCAGTCCATACTGGGATGCAGATACCTTGCCATTAGGGGCAGAGGAGAACATTTGTCAAATGAACTTTCCTTGGTGTTTCATTTAGGGGCCGAGTTAGAGACAATATAATGAATTCCCACACCCAACACAGCCCCTTATTGCCCTGCTTCTCAATCCTGGCAGAAAGTCAGCCTGAGTCTTTGGGCTAAACTCAGCCAGTAGGGGTGGCTTCAGGAGAGCTGAAGACAAGAGAGAAGGCTGTTTGCTTCCCTGATTGCCTGTTTGCCCACAGTTTGAATGGCATAACCCATGTATTGAAGGCTACTGTCCTGTTTTCCCAGGATCTAGAGGCATCTCCTTCCCCTTGTCTTCTCTGCTCAAGATGGTGGCTTTCATAGTCTGCTCTTGTCATTGGATGATCTTTTCTATTCTCCTCAGCCACCTTCTTGGGCATGCCACCCATGTCTACCAGGACCCTCCCCAGTAAGCACAGTGTCAAGCATAGCTGTAGCCTTACCAAGAAAGCAAGATAGGTTCTGCGCCCCCAGCAGCCTCAAGCTCCCAGCCAGGGAGGAGAGGGGAGGTTGAGAGCTGAGATTCCTTCCCTGTATCACCTTAGGCCAGTGAAGGAAGCTTTAAGAAAGACACTTAGAGCTGGATGTAGTGGCACATGTCTAATGGCAGCACTTGAGAGGCAGAGCTAGGTGGAGTTTGAGATCAGCCTGGTCTACATAATGAGTTACAGGAAACTCATGGCTATGTAGAAAGACTGTGTCTCAAAAAATAAAATAAAATAAAATAAAATAAAATAAAATAAAATAAAATAAAATAAGAAAGAAAAAGAAAAGAAAAGAAAGTCTCTTACAGAAAGACATTGTGGTTCAGAGCAGTCTTTAATTACAATTCTGTAACACTAAAGATTGACCTCTGGTGGCCTCTACATGCAATGGCATACAGCATATGCCATTGCATGTATGTGCAGGTGTATTGTGTGGGAGTGGAGGGAGAGGGAGAGGGAGAGGGAGAGGGAGAGGGAGAGGGAGAGGGAGAGGGAGAGGGAGGAGAGACCCAGAGCTAACTGTGGTCAGGGGAGCCCCAGTGTATACTGAACACTGGAAGAACTGTTAGAGGTTGACTGTAATTGAGTTGCCTCCAAAGATTCCATCATTGCCCTGAGAATCAGCCCAGGCAGACCATGTGGATCACTCTAAAATTGACTATGAGGGAGTTATAAGAGCCAGTAGGGAGCCATTGTCCTATCAGGAAACTGTGATGGAGGTTCCCCAGGTAACATCTCTAAGAGCACACAAAATCCCTCTGTAAGCTGTATTTGGGCATCTCCCCAGCTATTTGATAGCCACAGAGAACTATCAGAAGTTTGAACTTGGCTAAAGATCTTCTTTCTCCCGTCAGCCCCCATAGCAGCAAGAGAAAGAGGCAGAACAGAGGGAAAGATAGAAGGAAAGGTAGAGGAGGCTAGCCCCTTCCTGCTGCAGGAGCTTCGACTCTGGGTCTGAGTCAGGCTGGGGGCTGAGAGACTCTTCTCATTAGGCAAGAGGCATGAATTCTGTTCTAGGTTGAGTTTGCTTTCTTTTGTAAATGACACATGGTAATTGTACATATTTATGGGTGGTGTGATATTTCAATACATATGTACCACTTGTAATGATCAGATCCTGGTAATTGGCAGATCCATCACTTCAGACATTTATTGTTTTCTCTGCTATGAGAGCATTCACAATCCTCTCTATTAGATACTTGGAAATATTCAATTAGTAGCCAACTACAATCATCTGACGGTGACATAGAACGCCAGGAGTTATTCTTTCTATCCAGTTGCACCTGTGACCCCTCCTCTCTCGCTCCCTCTTCCTTGTCTGGAAACCATTTCTGTGCCTATGAGATGAACCCTTTTAGTTTCACATATAAGTGAGGACATGCTGCATTTGTCTGGAACCGGACTTTTAATAACTGGAAGGGCAAACCTGGACAACACCAGACTGACTGAAAGGTTGGAGGGTCTTCATCCCGCGAGTGGAGGTGAGGAGGCCACCGTGGAGAGCAGGTGTGAATAGTGGGAGCAATAAGGAGAGTGGAGGTGAGGAGGCCACTGTGGAGAGCAGGTGTGAATAGTGGGAGCAATAAGGAGAGGGGAGGTGAGGAGGCCACCGTGGAGAGCAGGTGTGAATAGTGAATAGTGGGAGCAATAAGGAGAGGGGAGGTGAGGAGGCCACCGTGGAGAGCAGGTGTGAATAGTGGGAGCAATAAGGAGAGGGGAGGTGAGGAGGCCACCGTGGAGAGCAGGTGTGAATAGTGGGAGCAATAAGGAGAGGGGAGGCTGTTTCCTCCTTTCACCCGACTGAGCCAGTGAGTTAATGCATTGGCTTTGGATCCAGTTAAGTCTTTGGAACTCCCTGGGTCTACAGATAAAATGAAAATAATAAAACATGAAAAGCAAAATAATATACTGCATAAAGTAGAGCAGGTCACAGTGACACTAACCCAGAAACACAATGCTGGATAGGAATTGATGGGTCACAACCTGTCCCCTGAGCCATGTGTGTGGGTTTTCCAGCCTTTCCTGGGCAGGGGCTGTCTGGGCTCAGCACTCCCAGAGAATGTTTGTCTCAGAGATACAGAGAGGAAGAGGGTCCAACTCTTGCTTGTGGTCTGTCATATCCTACTCATTATGATCCCTTCAGTGGTCAGCTCCTTAGAGCAGAATCCACAGAAATTTGTCTCATAGACATTTCCTGAGGGTTTACTGTAGGGCGTGCTCCACATTGGCCATTGGGAGACCCAACATGTCCCAAGTCACGTAGTTTCTAGACTCTGGACTCATGACAGGTCAGCAGTGAAAAAAAAAATCTAGAGTTGGGGAAATGGTTCTGTGAATAAAGTGCCCAGGTGCAAGCATAGGGCTGGGAGTTCAATTCCCAGGACCCATGTACTAGCCAGGCACGGTGACAAGTGTCTGCAATGCCAGATCTGGGAAGCAGACAAGTAGATTCCAACCATGAAATGGTGAGCTCTAGGCTCAGTGAAAAGCCCATTTCAAACACTAAGTTGAAAAAAAATTGAGGAAGAGCTTGGGTGGCAACCTTGAGCCACCATACCTGCCTACATGGGCTTGCATACCCACAAGGGGAATATCTTTTACACAAGACATGACATCTACTGAATCCTTGCTTGGCCAGGAATTGGCTTCACTGTACCTCTTTGAGATTTATTTTCTAAACATCTGCAAAAGTCCTACTGTGTGCTAGATATAGAATAATGTAACAATGAGTAAGATCCCATGTTCAGCTTTGATCAGCATGGGGGTTTTGACCTGCTCCCTTCCCAACTTGGGCCAGTTCACCTCTCCTAGGACAACCTGGTGCTCCCCACATTTACATCTCATGTTAGCTTTGAAGATCTTGATATACAGTGAAGAAGAACTTGATATAAAGTTGAACCAACAAGCCACTGGGAACAGTAACACCAGAAGGCAGGGGCAATGGAGGCCAGTGCACAGTGGTAGGCTGGTCCAGGGCTTCTGAAGCCATGCTTTCCATGGAAAGAGCTCAAGTACAGAATGCTAACTCTCTAGGCCAAAGGAGCGTCTAGAAGCAATACCAGGGTCCTGCTTGGAAACAATCGGTACAATGAGCCTGGCCATGGTGAAGGAGTCTGCCCAGAGTGATAGGCTACAGACCATCTTACTAGCAAATGTCGCAGAGTTTAGACTTCATTCTTTAGGGAACTAATGGAATGTTTTAACTGGGGAAACGCTGTCAGTAAATCTGCATTTGGGCAAGGTACACTCAGAGGATGGGCAGAACATGGGTTGTTGGGGAACACAGGAAGTGAGGAAGACCACCAGGACAATCTCACCAGGCCTTAATGTGGCATTGGGATATTGAGGTAAAGCCCAGAATTTCCTGGAGGAGCAATTTAACAGGAAGGACAGATGGGCTGGGGGCAGGGGCACAGAGAGGCATAAGGCTAGCCCTCGGGATTCCAGCCTTTGAGGAGTGGTTGGTGGATAGGTGAGGAGCCCCCCTTTAGCTGGTTCAGATTTGAACCCCTTCCGCCCAGGATCTGATTCCCAGCATAGTTATTCAGGCTAGCATGCTTTTGCCCTCAGAGCTACCCAGGCTAACACACCTACAACCAGGATGAGGACTGGTCCACCAAACTGAGGCTCACACAAGTCTCCATCAGCAGGCCTAGAAGCTGCAATGGAGTTTCACCAAGACCTCATTTTCCTCTTGGAAAATAGCCTTTGCAAACAGAGCAGTTCTTAATCGAGTAGATATTTAGATCTGTGTATCACTTGTAAGGTGCGTAGCTCCCCGTGGTGACATTTTAATGGCCAGAGGCATGGGGAAGAAGGTAAATATTCTTTACCTTTGTTGCAGCCCGGGAATTCTCTTCATTTGTCAGATATGATTAGCTGTTACCCTTCTGGTCCCATTGTTATTCAGGTCCCTGCTTGTCACAGTCACACCCCTTCGGATGCTCATGTCTTGCTTTCTCTCCAGCTCTCTCTCCCTCTGGTGGCACCCTGACTGGCTAGTAATTTATGTATGACAATATGAGACTAATTCGGTTATTATGTCAAAGGGAAATTGAATCTGGGGTTTTAGTGCCGCATCTGGGAGAAATCTTCCAATGAATCTAGAGTGGAGAAAAAAGCCTCAGACTTCGATTCATCCGCTTGTCACCCTGTCGGCAAGATTAAGTCATTATAGAGGGCTAAGCTGGGCCAGAAATGGGACTGTAGAGGAAGGAGATAAAGGGAATGAGAAAGGGATGGGAGCAGGAACAGAGGGAAGAGGACCAGGGCAAGGCTGGGCCAGTGATGGGGAGCCTGGCAGGATGAAGGGCTCTGTGCCGCTCTGCTCCTGGGACTCTTGTGTTTATCCACAAGGCAGTCTGAGCAGTGTGACAGCTAAGGGACAGATGGACAGGGAGGAAGTTCAGTGGGAGGACATTTATGCAAACAGTAGCATGTCTCTGCTCTTGGGTGTCTTAAACACTGTGTGAGTTAAATCTGGCTTCCCTGTCCAACGTGGGATTGGAAGATTCTGTTGGCTGCCAAGTGAAGCAGTGGTATCTTTTCTGGGTAACTGGGCTTGGGCAAGGGGCTCTCAGGCTTCATACAGCAGCTGTGCCTGGGGTCACAAAGTCTGGGAAAGTCCTGGTGTAGGAGGAAGCACCCACATCTAAGAACTATCGCTGGCATTTACTCTCTTTGGTTAGAAAAGAAGAGAGGGATAGCATGGAATCTTTGGGGCCTAAGTTGGTTGGCATGGAGTAGGAGAGGACTTGACTCTCAGGGTCTCTGAAAGTACTTATTAGACTGTTTTTTCCTCCAAGACACCCCAGCCTGCCTAATATGCCCAGCATATTGGACTTATCAACAATAGCTATGTTCCATCGCTTCCTTTTCCTCTCTCTATCCTCACTGGTCTCCCATTCTGGACACACAGTCTCCAAGTCCCTTTCTTATCTGTGGAAACTTCCTTCCACACAGGGAAGGCATAGGGGGTTGGCAAGATGGTTGCTGCACTTCCACCAAGAATGGGAGCTGCCTTGTTAGTTTCTTTTTGGTCATTTTGGAGCCTGGCTTTTGAGTGTTTTTCTGAACCCCAGTTTTTGCTTCTCATAAACTAGGACTACCCACTCACATGGGGAAACTGTATCGCACGGTTACCATAACTACAAGTTTCCCTTCAAGCCTCAGGGGCATCATTCTTGCCTCCAAGAAACCACAAGCCAAGATCCTTCCAGCCCTGCAAGAAGATGCTGAAGGTCATTTTGGCCATGCCCCTGCATCCAGGCAATATTCCAAGGACAGGAACAGACCAGGAACAAATTGAGGCTCTCCTCTCTCTACCAATTTTCCTCTTTCAACTTCCCCAGTTGTTTCTCTCTCTCTCTCTCTCTCTCTCTCTCTCTCTCTCTCTCTCTCTCTCTCTCACACACACACACACACACACACACACACACACACACACACACACACACACATACACAAACACACACAAAACCCAACTTCTTCTTCTTCTTCTTTTTTTTTTTTTTTAGAAGGAGGAGGATGTTCAAATAGGAACGAAAGAGTTCAAAATAACCCTCGGTTCTTAAATCACGTCAATTTGATTGTTTCTTCCAACACCCACACATCAGCTTTGACCAGACATCCACCTACCAGTACTTATGCAAAAGAAACTGGCAGCTGATGATAACCCAAGCATCGTCTCAGCTTTCTGAGAGGCTTTGCTATCAATCCCTCTCTGTTCCCTGTGTCCCTGGAGCTGGTTCCTGTTTGACGAGGGCTCTAATGCCCTCAGAAGGGTTCTTAGCTGCTGCTGCTCTCTATGCCCTCACCCCCATTTAGCAAGCACACATCTGTCTCATGCCGCACCAGTGCACACATCTGTCCCATGCCCCACCAGTGCACACATCTGTCTCACACCCCACCACGGAGGTTAATTCTGCGGCTTTGCTCCTCTTTGGATTGCATCATCTCAAGAGTGATTATTAATAGATATTCAGAGTCCTGGGTCAGTAATGATAGCCAGAGGATCTGGGAGGAGCCAAAGAACAGGGAGCCTCGCCAAGGAGAAGAGAAGGTGACTGTGTGAAGTCTAGGTACTCTGTGCTTTACTAATGGTGGGGAAGAAAGTCGTAACAATCACTGGAGAGGGACCTGCTCTGCAGGTGGCTAGCAGAGTGGACCTGCCCAAGCCCCTGAAGAACAACTGACAACCTGGAGGGTTGTGAGGTAAGGAACTGCCTCACATAATTCTGGTAAGCTGTGGGTTCCCAATTAGCCAAAGGAAAATAGGGCCCAGAAACCCTGCTGATTATAGTCACATTTGTCCCCAGGCACTGTGGGGTCTTCACATGGGGTCATTATCAGGGGTCATTTCATTCGTTCTCCTGCCTCTGAGCACAGCCACAGATAAAGCAGTCTGAAGAGCCAGTTTCAAGGGACAAGTGTTCTTTCTTCTAGAGTTTTCTGCACAAGAACAAGGCACAGTTCCCTGGAGTCCAGTGCTAAAGTGCTGGCAGCCCTGACCCAGCCCCTGCTCTGGAAACCCTCCCTAGGGTGTCATCCTGTAGATTTAACCAGAAGAGCCAGGTCAGGGTGGTCTGATCAGACAGGTTGGTGATGCTCAGTGACGACCTCATGATGGCTCCTTCTCCTTACATGGGCTGCTCATTGGCTCTGCTCCCAGGATGTCCCCCAGGAAGACTCTAGCCAGCTCTCAGCCACTTGTCAGTGTAGAGCCCCTGAGCCCTTCAAGCTCCTTGAAAAGGTCACTCAGGCTGCTTACTCCAAAACGAAGAGGCCACTTATGGGTCTTATTGACCAACCACTGGCCTGGGGGACAAGTCTAGTATCTCTTGTCACTTGTCCCTGCAGTGGGCCAAGAGTCTCCACTTCACATAACTGCTCCTAGTGGTAGGTTTGCAGGAGGCCAGGGGAACTGAACTGAGCTCACCAGGAAGAAAGAGAAGAAAGTGACCCCCCCCAAAAAAAAAATCATTTGGAAAAGAACTTGGGGAATATTAGGCAAAGACTATCCAGGACCAATGAAGGAGTGGCCCAGGGTTGGGGGACTGGCCACCAGGCTGAGCACTACTCCAGGACAAACCTGCCTTTAGAATCCAAAACTACTAAACTATATTTATTGCCTTCTAGAGTCTGGGATAGTGTTGTTGGGGCAAGGAAGGGCCCGGAGGTAAAATGAAAGCTGAAGACAGAGGAGGGAGACATAGGGGAGGGGCAAGGTGCCAGACAATCTATTTCAGAGCAGGACTGATGCCCAGGAAGAAGAGACACCCAAATAAAGTCAAATTAGGCATGAATTGAATTAGGATTTGTTGGGGCTTATTCTCTCCAGCTTTGTTTGGCTTGAGAATTTATTATCTTATCATTGTTACTGAGACAGGGATTCACTGTGTTGCTCAAGGTCATCTCTGGTCTTAAACTGCTGGGCTCAAGTGATCCCTCCCAAGTCTAGGGACCACAGATGTGCACTACTGCAACCAACTACAATTTTTTTTTTAAATTTTTAATTATATCAGCATGTACACATTCTTATAATCATTCAAATCATGCAGTCCTTTCGCCTTCCCCAATTTTAGGACCTTCTTGAAAGGAAATAACACTAACTGATTTATCATGTAGACAGACATGTGGGCAGAGAGATGATGGATAGACAGATACAAAGAGAGGGAGAACATATTCGTGTGGCTAGCATTCAGTTCACAATAGTCCTTGGTGTGCTTCCAATTCCATTATGGAGAGATCCACTCGTTCTTTTAATTGTGATGCAGGGCTTCATCCACAAAGAGCACCATGGCTTGTGCAAATCTTATATTTGTTTCATTTATCGTGTTGTAAAAAGCATCTTTCCCCACAACTCTGGCAGATTTTACAATGTGTTTATGAGTAACTGGTGGGCACAGGAGTCTCTTAGGGTCTTTGGGACAGACCTTGAGTGTAGTGATACTGGGCTAAGGTGAAAACAGATCACTGAAGACCTGAGGGCTAGGAGCTTGTCCTTGCTGATATTATGGCCTCCCATGGCACAAGTAGCCACAGCTGCCCATGAAGGTCTTGCAGGAAAAACCACAAAGTGCATCCTGGCCGGATCCAGGCAGTTAAAACCAGACCTGGCACTGGAACACATGCCTGATAATAATCCTCTCTTTGGACCGACTTCCTGCAGACTCTCTCCCTCCCGAAAATGATCACAAGCAGTATTCATGCAGCAGCCCCGGCGGAGGGACAGGTGCTATTTTGAGCTGTTTTCAGTAATTGGTAAATGCGGGGAATGCGTGGGAGGAAGGCGCAGGGGCCTTTCTGGATGCAGCGCTGACGTCATAGGTGAGTTTTCAGAGATGCGGTTTCCTATGTGGCTTGGGGAAAGAGGCTTCCCTGATCACGTGACCCTGGGACACTTAGGCAGCAGGTGACTTCTTTGTTCTCCAGCCCTAGGACATCCTGGACTGTATTCTCAGCCCAAAGTTACAGAAAAGACACAAGCAGCCTGCCAAGGGACCAGGAGGGCAGCCTTGAGGTGTCTATCACAGAGAGAAATTTTCTGTAGCCCCCCCTTCTCCTGCCCCCATCTGCTTATTGGCTGATCTGTTTCAACCAAGCACTGTGAAGTCACAGTGTCTGAGACTCCAGGGTATAATTCTGCCTCTCTCTTCAACACCCAACACCATTCCTTGACTGCCTGGTTGGTTTTTATCAACCTGACACAAATCTACACACATCAGAAAGGGGAAAACTTAACTGAGAAAATGCCTCCTTCAGATGAGCCTGTAGGCAAGTCTGTGGGGCACGTTCCTGATTAATGACTAATGTGGGAGGGCCCAGCCCACTGCGGATGGTGCCAGTCCTAGGCAGGTGGTCTTGGGTATACAATAAAACAAATAGAGCAAGCCACCAGGAGCAGGCCAGTAAGCAGAATTCCCTATGGCTTCTCTGTTAGTTCCTGCTTCCAAGTTCCTGCCTTGAGTTCTGGCCCTGACTGCCTTCAAGGATGGACTGTGATGTGGATGTGTAAGTGAAATAACCCCCTTCCTCTCCAAGTTGCTTTTGGCCAACCTGTTTATCACATCAATAGAAAGCTAATTAAGATAACCCTCTGACAAACGATTATAGCAACGTGCTCCCCCAGAACATAACAGTGATTGCTCAACAAGATGAAGCCCAGTGACTGTGGTACATACTTCCAAGATGATGGCATTATAATCATTTATCACATCAGGTGGCAAGGCTCTCCTTGCTATGTCTTCCACCAGCTTTTGAGGGTTGTTTGTTTGTTTTGTTTTTTTCCAGAGACCAGGCTTACATTCTTTGTTGCCTGATCAATGCAAGGCCTCACAGGGTCAAAAGAGTATGATTATGAAGGATCCAATTTGCATCTCCTTCCTTCAAGTGCTGGAGGCTGTTCTCTGGTCTTAGGCAGGGCTCCAGAATGTTCTGAGCAGTGGAACGTCCTGGAGGTGATGCTGTGTGACCTCCAAACCCAGGACTTAAGAGATCTTTCTGCTTTTACTCTTGGTCTCTTCCTGCCGTGTAAGGAAGTCCTGAGCTGTGCGCTACCTCACAGATGAGGCTGAGAGGTCTTTGGACTTATGACAGCCACCCCAGTTACCCATTAAGATTTAGGCCTAGAGAGTTAGAGGGATGGTTTAGTGGTTAAGAGTACTGACTGCTCTTCCAGAGGCCCTGAGTTCAATTCCCAGCAACCACATGGTGGCTCACAACCATCTGTAATGGGATCTGATGCCCTCTTCTGGTATGTTTGAAGACAGCTATAGTGTACTCATAAACATAAAATAAACCCCAAAACAAACAAAACAAAACAAAACCAGATTCCAGACCTAGGAGTGAGGTACCTGAGAGAAACTGGGTCGTCAGGAGGTTCATCCATTGGTGACAGTTGTGAAGGCAACCCCAAAATCCTGCCTCAGTGGCAGAATCCACAGCAAATGGATGGTTGCTATTTCAGCCACCAAATCTTAGGGTTTGATTTTCTTTTTTCTTCTTTCCCTCATCATCAGACAAGTGAGACCGGAAGATTGGGAACAAGTCATCTCAGAGCTCCTAAGAGACAAAAGAAAGAAATGTGGGCACAGCGAGAGTAGACTGTAGAGTTTCAGAGAGGAGGACTGCCTGGGTACAAAAAAAAAAAGCCATCACTGGTCTGGGGACAGGACCTCCTGAAGAGAGGTGGTTTGGGAAGGCTGAGAAGTTTCTCAGAGGATACCATCAGCTAAGGAGCACGAGGAAGAAAACACTGGGTGGACAGGGCCCCGTGCAGAGCTCAGGTGGACAGGGCCCCATGCTGAACTCAGATAACAAAGGGATGGAAGAAGACTAGGCATCCAACCTTAGCCTGACATAGCCTGGCTGAAGAGTACCAGTGACTGCAGTCCACAGTGCGCTGGGAACTACAGGCATAATGAAGAGAGCACACTCAGAACTTGATGCAGAGCAGGAGGGGAGGTGATTCTATTCTCTACGGTGAGCATTGGGGTGCTGCTGAGTGGGAAAGGCTGGAGGGAAAGCAGACTCTCCTTTATTTGCCTCCTGTCTGTGAAAACACGCCCAAGTCTGAGGGAAGGGGAAGGCAACAGGACTAAAAGCTGAAGGCTGTTTAAGACAAGGCCGGGTGGCGCGCATGGCTGTGCTCGGCATTTTCAGTTCCCAGCCAAAGTGTCTTTCATTGAGAGCTTCACACAAGACATGGACACAGTGGGCACCCTGTTACTCACTGCGATGGCATGCTTCTCAGGGGTGTCCATCTGCCTGCGTCAAGATCCCCCAGAAATGCTTGGCAAGAGCACAGATTCCTGCCCACAGCCTCCCCAACTCCCTGCCCAACTGATAATACGAGGCTCTGAGGCTGGGGGTGAGTGAGATTGAACATATTTAGCAAACACATGAACACTGTTTTCTTTCATCTCCATGACAATCTTTTGTGTTGAGTACTCCTGATCTGAAATGTTGGGGACCAGAGGACTTCCCGGTTTGATTCTTGAAGATTTGGAAGTGTCTGTAGGTACGTTAGAGCATCTCTAATCTGAAAACCAAAAACCTGAGTCAGAACAGTCAAAAGACTTCCGGGTTTGGAGCATTTCAGCTCTTTGGGGATTAGAGACGGTCAAGTGGTGCTGACTCTCTTTCAAAGACAAGAAAGCTGACACCCATCGAGCTTAGCTAAGAGAAACCAGGAGATCTGGGGCTAGAACAGGAATATCTAAGCCAGTTAGGCCCTATTCCTGTTAGGTAGGCTCCGCTGCTACTCGTCCATTGTGAACAAGCCCCTCAGGCTTGTCCTTGCATGCTTACATATACCACTCTCAAGAATTCTGGGAGTGGGTGGGGTGTGTGCTTAAGCTGGAGAAATAAAAGAAGACTGCAGATTCTGTTATCCTTGGAAAAGCCACCACACAGGAAAGTGGCTATCATCACTAAAGAGCTGTAGGAAGCAGCATAGCTCTACTTGGCATGCACCAAGTCCAAATGGGCTCACTACCTCACGGAGAGTAAGGTTAGACCAGAGCATGGAAAGAGTGGCTATTATTTCCCAGCATCCACTCCACCGACTGGACACTGCTGATTGGCTCAGTTTGGTAGGAGGTTGAGGGAACTAAACCAATCAGGTAAAGAGACACATCCCATCTCCACAGAATAGGCAGAAGTCTATTGTCACAATTGATAGATAGATGCCTGATGACCCCGAGGGATTCAGACTTAAGATTATGCTACTGTTATGATGGTAGACAAGAGTTGCATAGATCCCCAGTCTTTGGTAACATCATTGAGTTACTCTGTTGACTAACTTTGAATTCACATTCTTCTTTGGGAGTCTTGTTATGTGAGACCATTAGATACCTTATTAGTTAAGCAAATGGGAAATGCCCTAGACAACATGCATTTCAATTTTTAAAAATCGACTACAGACTTAAAGATAGACTTGCCAGGCTTGTGATAATGTCACCAGACACAGTAGAAGCAGGAGGTCCCAAGCTGACCAGAGCTAGGGGATTCAGACAATCAGGTACACATTCAACAGATCAGATGTTTGTATGTTTAAGAAGCCTCCTATACCAGGTTCCTGGGATTGGTGTAGACATTGCCTGAAGCACCTTATTGTGTCTGTGTATTCCTTAGCCTCAGCCCACATTTGGCACATGCTCCCTTTGGCTGCTGATGCAAACTCACTGCCAACTCGACTGCATTTTTGCCTGGTCAGTGGGCCAAAGGTTCTTAACTTTGGCATCTCTCCTATCACACTCTCTTCCTGCATCAGAAATGAGATTTGCTCTCTAGAGTGGACTCCTGGCACGTCTTTGGGTTGAGTCCAAACCCACAGTTGTGGCTGGCATTTGGCATTGAATCAGAACCATGCTTTGAGGGTCAATGTCACTAGCTAGGTGGAGTCTCCCTAGTCGATGGGACAGACTTGGCCCCCTGAATCTTGGCCTCACTTTGATCACTACCCAGCTGAGAAAGCCTGCTCAGCCAATTTGCAAATGTCTCAAAGCTGCTAGGCTGGCTAGAGTACTGGCTGACAGGCTAGAACTTCACACGCTCTTCTGAGAAGCCGAAATAATAAGCCAAGCACATTTTTTTTCATCCCAACTACAGAAGTAGCTGATAGCAGTTTATATTGAAAAAAAATGGGCTAACTAAAATCAAATGAAAACCCCCAGCTTCCTTAAAAC
This sequence comes from Mastomys coucha, assembly GCF_008632895.1. NCBI lineage: Eukaryota > Metazoa > Chordata > Mammalia > Rodentia > Muridae > Mastomys > Mastomys coucha. Next base: position 37,511,625 of record NW_022196906.1, on the reverse strand, counting down.
AGTAAAAGATGTGATATGGCTGTCCAAAAAGCCACTGGCATCTTAGGGACCAGATTCAAAGTCTAGTGCTCAAGCAAGAGGGGACAGGATCCTTTGGGAATTCCTTTGGAGACCCATATTTGGAGAAGGCTTCCAAGATGACATCAAAGGGAAGGGACAATGGGAGAAGGGACAAGCCTCTTCAAAGCTCTGGAGCTCCACTCTGGGGTCAGCCAGTGAGACTAACAGAAGAGCAGAGTGTTGAGCTCATCCAGAGGCACCATCCTGTGCAATGTGTTTCCAGTGCTCAGTATGCACAAAGACTCAGCCCCCAGTTTCAAGCCCAGTTCTTCCTCCCGCTAAAATGCATCATTAAGCAATGTCAGCCCAGAAACTCCGTTTCCGTTTTAGTTAAATGGAGAGAAGAATGCCCAGCTTGCTATTGGAAATAGTCTGTCCCAGGAGCTTAACACAGTACCAGGCACACGGCGGGCAACTACTGGCCTATGGTGATTAGCACTAACCACAGCCACCAAGTGCTTTCCCAGGACGGGAGTAGGTTTCCCTGTGTAGGGAGTGTTAAGCAGAGGCATCAGGCATGTTTGAGAGCTCTAGGTTGGAGGTTAAAATAACTGATTTGGGCCAGCTTGAGGACAGTAATCTATTATGGGGAACCGAAATTCCCTGCTCGCCCCAGGGTCCAGAAGTTTCTCTATTTGAATTGCTGTTTGTGTTTGCCCAATGTGTATCTATAGGCATATCTCTGTGTGTGCAGGTGCATGTGTGCGTGTGTGAGAGAGAGAGCGAGAATTCTAGCTATATGTGAAAGAGAGAGAGAAAATCCCAGTTCTGTCTGTCTGTATGTATCTGTGTGTATTTCCATGTGTTCTCAGGGAACTGTATCCCACTCTGCGAATCATCAGTTACCATGCATAAAAACATTCCATTTAGCAATACAGATTCTAAATGAACAAGTCCATGTTGACTTCAGCTCCCTGCCCAGGTCTTCATTCAAGCAGTATTGCCCTTGACTGAACACTGCCATGCTTGGACATTGGAGAGAACTTATCAGTAAGGTCCTTAGTATTGTTGATTCTTCTCAACAGTGGAGGGAGGGTCAGGCTTGAGGGCGGGGTTTGATAGCACGTGACCAGCATCCTGCCCAGGATGCCCTTTCTGGGAGTTTTGTTCTCCTTTTCCTCTCTTAAAAATGAGTTGTTTTATTTTTTTTTTAATCTCTAAGTATGTGTCTCTATATGAGTATATGTCATGAGTATGACGGTGCCTGAGAAGACCAGAAGAGGAAGTCAGGCCCCTGGAGCCGTAGTTATAGGCTGCTGTGAGTGAGCATCCTGGTGTGAGTGCTAGAACTGAACTCAGATCCTCTGCCTGAGCTGCCACCACTCTTAATGGCTGAGCCATCTCTCCAGACCATTTTGTGCCTTTTCAAAGTTTTTTTTCTCATCCCAACAGAAATCTCTCTCTGTTTCTTTTGCCAAGCTGTCTCGATAACCCCTCTCTCTGGAGAAAAAGCCCTGTACAGCCAGATCAGTTCTTGGTAGCAAGTTCCTAGTAGGGCGGTGTCCGTGATGTGCCCATTGCCAACCAGCAGGACTTATAACAGCAGGGAAATCAGAGGCAAGCCACCTCAAAGTAGGAAAAACCCAGCAGTGCCCATGCTGAGTCAGGGGGATAGGAGCCCAAGATCTCTCTGAGGGCTTGGTCTCCAGACTCAGTCCCACCTTAGTAAAGATTAGTGAAGTGAATCTGAATCTTCCATCACTAACGAGCACAAAAACTATCCTGAGACACTTCCTATCAACCCATGTGGGGAACTATCTGATAAAAAAAAAAAAGCAGAACACGGGGACGTAGAGATGGCTTTAAAGTTAAGAGCTCTTTCAGCTCTCGCAGAATCCCCATGACAGGCACTCACAACCACCTGTAACTCCAGCTCTAGGAGATCCAAGGGATTCTTCTGCACTGTGAGGACGCCATACTTATGTGTGCACATGCTTGCACACACACGCACACACACACATAATTTAAAACTGAAGGTTTGGCATTAAGCCAGAGACCCCGGGCCGGATCCGCCGTTTTCTCTCAGGTGAGGTTCTGAGACTGGAGCAGCCAGCCCGGAGGCGCCTTAGGCCAGAGACCCGG
>NW_022196906.1:37465835-37506603 GCF_008632895.1 Mastomys coucha | reverse complement strand
AAACTGGGAATGGAGAAATTCGCATGTAAATAAAGAAAATATCTAAAATAAAAAAAAATAAAATAAAACTGAAGGTTTATGTATTTGAAGAGAAGGCTCTGCAGTATGCACTTACTGCTTTTGCAGAGTGTGTAGGACTGGTTCTCAGCACCCATGTGGTGGCTCACAACTGACTGCAACTCCAATTCCAGGAGATCTGGCGCTCTCTTCTGTAGGCACATGCATGGTACATATACAACATGTACTCAAAGACCTTGTACACATAAAATATGAGACATAAAAATCTTTTTAAAAATATTTTGGAAAACTACAGGCAGCTTCTGGGCCCTCTTATAGCTGGTGTTCCCACAGGCACTAAATAGAGAGCTAGCCTTGTCTCCAACTGCCAATAAGAAGCCAAAGCCCCACGAGGTTATCCCACACTACTACTATGGGATGTGCCGGAGCCAATGCTTCAGACGAAGACTTCACATTTCAGACCTTGTGCAGTCCCAACACATCTGCTCTTTGTCTGAGGCTGCAGAACCATGTCCGGCACAGCTGGTCCATCCCTCCATGGCTGAATTCTTCTTTAACCTTCTAACTGGCTGTCAGAGTGTCTAAAAGTCTCATCAGGGGTACATCACTGGGCTACCTCTTCTGGGATCAGCACTCTGTGCAATCTCTGGGGACTTTTCGGCTTACCCTGTCCCTTCATTTCCGGCCCAACCTTCCTGCACAGCCAGGTCCCCTTCCCATTTGTAACAGTCAGGGCCTCTGGGCTGTCTGGCCAGGGAGCTTGGTGGCTGGGATGGTGTGGGCTGACAGGAAGTCTCTTTCTGTTCCTGAGCTATCTAGTGCTAGCCATTGGGTCCTTTATAAACTCCCTCTTGAGTTATACACTACTTATTGTTGTTATTGCTATTGATCCATCCTCTAAACAGCAGAGGTCCCAGGGCTCAATTTAAACCATCAGTTACATCGATAATTCCTTTATTTGTAAGGTTGTTACATCTGACACTCTTTGGATGCTTCTCAAGACCCATGAGAAAAGTCAGCACTCTTCTCTTAGGAAAACAGAGGCACACGGAGATGTAGAGGTTGGCAAAAGGCCCCCGAACGGAACTGGCTACAGACTCCTGATACATCGCTAGCTTATTCAACTCCTAGTATGACCTTTCCCCTCCACTAGGTTAAAAGATGCTCTGACTTCTGCTGAGCTCCTCGGACTGTTCGCAGGAGTACCACACCCCACAAAAGCAGGGTTCCCTCTACAGGAGAACCCAGGCTCTGGCACTCCTCAGTCCTGCCTTCTGTCCTCTGTGTCCCAGCCTCAAAGCACAGGCAATGAAGAGTTTCCCCTTTGTCCTCTGTCCCCACCCCCAGGTGCAGAGATCTGTTTTGCAAAAAACTGAAAAGACTCTTTTCTGTAAATGGAGGGGCGGGGCTGGGGGTGGATGTAACATCACAGATGCTTGCCTTTTCCATTCTGAGAATATTGGCAGGAGAAGAAGAGTTAAGGTGGTACGTGGGTACCCGAGTTTCCTTATATGCACAGAACAACATGTCTTCCGGTGGGGGCACAGTAACCTCTTGTGGGAGCCAGTGGGAAACAGGTTCTCTTTTCCCCAGGCCCACAGGCCGGCAGCAGCGGTACCATCCGGGCCCTTCTGTTGTGGGGTAGAAGCGGATGGTGAATGTGGGCAGTGTTCGTGCTGTTGTTCAGCTCCAAAAGTGTTTATAGTAGCAAGATCCAGGATGGCCTCCACAGGGGATGACAAGTGCCACATACATGCCTCTTTCCCAGAATGTCACCTCTCTTTTCCTGGGTCTGGTGTGTTTGGGGCTCTGATACCCCTTTCCAGGATCCTTTCTTCTGTGCCTCACCTTTCAACATCACAGTGAGGTTCGCTGGTTGTAGAAATGAGCACAAATCAAGCCCTTCTTTGTAATCCTTCAGCCTCATAAAACACACCACATTTGCGAGGTGGGGTGGGCCACCCCCTATTCCACCTTGATGGTCGGTGGGGAGCAGGAACAGATGCTGCTGATGGATGGGAAGTTTAGAAAACGAAGTCTTGCAGATCGATAGAAGAATATACAAGCGATGTATCATGTGAGCGCCTCTTGTCTGTGCCACAGTAAATCAAAAGTTACGAATGGTAGGTTTCTGCAGCATAGGACCCAAGCTGCTCCTGGGGGCAAGGGCTGGCCTTTTGATCCCTCTTTTACAGTCTGAGCACTTATTTTCTACTTCAGTAGACCTAAAAATAAACCTCGATACTGATTTTTTTTTTTAATATCTCTGCCATCCACCCCAACTCTTTCCCTCTTTAATTTTCATCCTGTGGGCACTTGGTGTCCATGCATCCCTTGTAAGGAGCAACATACTGTAAGATAAGCTGCCTCGGTGGCTCAGGCCATGCAAGGCCCTTCCCGTGGGCTGTGTTACTGCGATATTAACAAGGTCAGATCTGCTGCTGTGTGAACACCTCAGCGCCTCTGAAATGATTATCTCTGAGCTTCCTTCTACCTGGGTCAAAATGGTGTGCAGAGCAGTTGCTGGCACAGTGGGCTTGATGGGATCAGTCTCAGGGCTGGGCCTCAGCTCAGTAACCTCTGTGTCAACCCCACCCCCACCCTGCATCCTCCAGCTCTTATTGGAATCCCTCTGTCCTGCTCCTCCACAGCCCTTTCACATGGGGGCTATGTTCTCTCCACGGTCCCTGTTCCTGGAGGCGGAGTAGGAGTCCTCCTGGCTCCTGCTGCTCAGCTTCTTGCCAACATCCATCCCTCCTCTTGAAAAACAACTCAAGTTGAATCTCTAGTCAGAAGCTCCTGACTGCAACTATCTACCCTCTCCTCTTCCCTTAAACATTCTGGCCCCTGGATCATGGAGACTCTCTCCAACTCTTTCCTGCATTTTTGCAATATGTTTTTGAACCCCCTGGAGTTCTTTACCTGAGCTGGTCTGGTCTTCGGTCTTCCTCTGGCCACTACTCAAAGGGCTTGCCCCAGACCTTGTCATTGCCAGCAATTTCTATCATTCTATAACCCTATATGAAGATTCCATACCCCATCACAAGACTTCACACCCTGGCCTTAAGACACTACCCCCCCTCAAGACCCCATGCCCCATTTCAAAATCCCACATCCTATCTCAAGACCCTGTACCCTGCCTCAAGACTCCCCACTCTATCTCAAGACTCCATACCTCATGTCAAGACCCCATATATGCAACATTTCATCTTAATAACACATATACCACTTCAAGGCCTCATACCCCAACTCAAGACCCCCACACTCTGTCTCAAGAACCCACACCTTGCCTCATCTCCTACCTCAAAAACATGTACTTTGTCTCAAGACCCCACACTCATCCCAAGACCACATTTCAGAACCCTACATCCTCCTGTCTCAGACATCATGCCTCATCTGAAGGCCTTATACCCTGCCTCAAGATTTCACATTCTGTCTCAAAACTCCACATCCCCTTTCAAAATCCCATCCCCACACCTTCCCTCAAAACTCCACATCCTAGCTCAGACCCCCATACCTTACCTTAAGATCCTTAATCTTAAGACCCCAAATCCTATCTCAAGATCTCATATCTCATCTCATGCCCTGCCTCAAAACACTACTAGACCCCAGACTGCCTCTAGACCCCAGATTATATCTCAAGACCCCAAATCCATCTCAAGACTCCACACCTAGGTGCTTTAATATCCACCTCACGTATCACCTCCTAGGTGCACTGGAGGTGTACTTTGCCAGCACCGTCACCCTTCCCTATCCCTGTCTCTTCCTCTTGCCACCCCTCCACCTAACCCAGGTGCTGTTCCTTGATTAGCCATTGCCATCTCAGCAAATACACAGCACTCCTGTGCCTCTGTCACCTCAACCGATCTGCCAGCAGCTAAGTCTACCTTTGCCTCTCTGTGATGCCGCACCTCAGCCAGAGTAACACAGCTGTGGAGACATTCTTACAGTATACTGGTCATCTTGCTTTGAATTTATGATCCCTGAACTCGGGTGGGTGTTGCTGGCTGCTGTATCATCCATCATTTCTGTGGTCCAGTCACCCTCCCCTCTCTTAGATGAGGATCACACCTTCCCCTCTCTCCTCCAGCCTTCAAGTCCTCCCTCCTCTGTCCTTGTATTTCCTGATAACCTTGCTTTCTAGTCACTGAACCAATGGGGACAAAGACAACTTCCACAAACTCCCACAGCTGCCTTCCCTCCTGTGTCTGTTTCTAACTCTTCCATCTCCCAGTTCTGTGGACAAACTGTATCTGCTTCCAGCCAAGGGCGGAAGCATTTTCAGACCCCACCAATTCCTGCACCTGTCCCACACACCCCCACCCCACTCAGGGACCCTGATGGTACCCCCCCCCATTATGACTATATCCTCTCTTGTTTACTCATTCCTCCTCCCTATCAGCATGTAAGCCTGCTGGTTTGTTCCCATCTTTAAAGGAGGGACTAGGACCTTCCAGGCCCATTTACCCCCTCTAGCTATTTATAGCAAGCCTCTTTGAAAGAGTTATTTCCTATTCTTTTCCTCTTATTCTCTTGTGGGTCATTTAGGTTTTGTGATTCTCACTCTATGGTCTGGGACACCACTGTTCTCCGTTGTGTTCACTCGGTAGTGACTTCAGTGCCCATCTTAGTTGGCCTAGCAATAGCACATGTCACTATTGACGACATCATTCCTTCACAAAAGTAGAAGATCCTGCTGGCTCCTGGAGATCCTCTTTTCTCCCTGGTATCCCCTGCCTTCCTAATTGGTTCCTCTTCATCTCACCAGCCTGGGATCTTAAGAAGCTGTTTCTTCTGAATGGAAACATTCCATCTTAAGGAAGCTACTTAAGACTCAGAAGTTACATAAAACTTAAAGGCTCAGGAAGAAAATAAAACTCACAAATCTCAGGAAACTCCTGAAATTTACCAGACTGGTACCAACCCCCAACCCCTGATTATATAAACAGTAGCAATTGCTAGGGAGAGAAGACTCTCTGATAAGCTGAGATGCTTGCAGAGTAGGCAGGGGACTTTAGTGAAGCTTTGTTGAGTTGTTGCTGGTGCTGAGGTTGGCTTTGCCATGGTTCAACTGACTTTTGAGACACCCATTCTTCTGTAAGTAACCCAACAAACAAACAACAACGAAACACTTCAGCAAAAACCTTAATAGAATGGAATCATTCCTTTGTTCTGTGATAGGTGACCCTGTGTTCTTCCTCGGCTGGGCTGAGTGCTTCTCCAGGCCATCTTTGGGAGACTCTCTCTGTAGGTCCAGCTTCCTTGTGGGGAAAAAATGGCCATGGAGCCAGTACCTGGTCAGTAGACCGCAGACTGATGGCCCAGGGGCAGCTTTGTTCTTTTGTGGTGACCACTGCTACTTCCACTCTCCTTCCCCTCCTGTGGGGCCAGAGGATAAGCAGCTGTCTGGGACCACGGACAGTAAGCCAAATGTTAAATGACAAGAGTGGAGAGATACCAAGAAGTGGGTTCATCAATGACACCATGAAGTCTGTAGCCCCAGCCTCTGGATTCTGGTGATGTGGAACCAACAGAGATGTCCTTTCTTTCCTAAACCTTCCTTACTCTAAGCCTTCCTCGGTGTTTTTGTGTCCCAGCACTGACTATTATCCTAGTGGAAACACTCCCATGGTGATGGTCCCCAAAGACAACACAGTGTGCTGACTTGGGCAGATTGCTTCCAGCCTCTATCTGGACCACCCACTTCTGCCCTTCTTCACCTGCTGATAGGAAATTTCTTTCATACCCTCTGTGAATGATGCCACTTACTCTGGCCTGACCCCTTCTATCCTGCATGTACCTGGAGTTATGAATGCTCATTGTCCTTATTGAGTCTGATGTAACAACAGCTCGACAGTGGGCCATTGTGTTTACTCACCTTCTCTCTACATACACCATATCCACACACTTGGAGCCCAGCACTACCTTATGAATTCCAGGTAATTAAAAATCTTCTGGTTATCATATTTTGGTTGGAAATCTGTGCCTGTCCACTTGTCTGAGCCATGTCTTTTCTCTGGTAACCACCCCCTGACCACGTCACTTACATTTTGTTCTACTCTTGGTAATATAACATCTCACCTAGTCCTTGTTCCTGTTGCCTATAAATACAGTGGAAGTTCAGATTTGACATAATTCCCATCTAAAGCTGATTCTACTCTCTTCCCCACTCCTGAGCAGGGGGAAGGCTCATGCTAGTCAAAATGCCTGATGTGGACCATGTTGCTGGTGGCTGCTGCTGCTTCTGGGGTACACTCTCGCCCTTTGAAGCAGTTTGATACTGAGCCTGCCTGCCTCTCTGAAAGCTGTCCAAACATAGTATTGCTTTCCCAGCCTGGATCCCAGGCCCCATGGAGAGACTCCAGAAATGCTCTGGAGGCCTGGCTCTTCTCCCTCGACGCAGATTTTCCAGAACTTGTCCAAGTTCTTGGAGTCACAGCTCTGCAAAGCCAATCCCCCGCTCCCAACTCCTCTCCATAGCTCTGCAATGTCATAGGCCCCCTTCTTTTTTTCTAGCTATAGGTAAACTTTGCGTTTGGGAGATGGCTTGATTCTAGGAGTCCCTGTAGAATCCTCCCCAACAATGGAACTCAAGACCAACTGAAATCTCAGGATTCTGTCCTGTAGAGACCAAGGCAAGAGTGGTCTCCAGGAAGCAGAAGCCTTTGACTAATGAACTTAGGGGAGAGAATCGTTACCCTTGGCTCACAGATACAAAAGCAGTGGGTTGATAAATCTACTCCCTCCAGTGTCTAATCTTAGATGACACAAAGACTAAGGAGCACTGTGGTGTCCAGAAAGTAGGTGACAAGAGACATTCAGCCCGTAGGCTGGAGACTGTCTTCATCCAGATTCTTCAGAAAATAGAGGCTGTGCTCTGTGTTTTTAGGGATGCTAGAGTTATAGGTAGAGGCTGAGTTAGGAAGGATTGACAGACAATTCTGTCTTCATCACACTAGCTATTTGTAGACAACTCCTTACCCAAGAAACTGTAAAGACTCCTTTGAGAGGAGCAGAGGGCCTCCAATATCCCACTGAGGATTATGTTTCTTTGTCTTCCAGACTGTGAGCTTGAAAGCCACTGCATGTCCCTCGGCGTTCTTTGTCATATAGTCACAGTGCAGGAGGAGAGACGCATGTGTCAGGCCACACGTGTGTGCCTGTCCTCCCGGCAGAGCTACTCTCTCAGGTGAAACAGAAGGTAGGCAGGCTCCGGGACCTTTAGAAGCACTTAGATGTCTGCGGTAGAGCACCTGACACCACTGTCATGCCCTGACTTCCCGTCAGGGCTGGCACTCCTCCCTGGATGATGGTTTTCTTGATGGGAAACGGTGTTGGGGGATATTATACTAGGAAATCAAGGTTTTTGTGCACTCAGTTACTGGCACTGTTTGGCCTTCATAAGCAGTCATCATGCAGACAGACCTACATCTGTACTAGCATCCATCCGAGTGAGGATGAATTGCTGGCCCTGGCAGGGTTCTGGGGTCAGGTGCAAGGATCTGTGATCAGGTGCTAGTTCATCTCCTTAAGGATCCATGACATACTACATGATCAGCATCACTCTCTTCCGATGGCTGCTGGTATAATCACCTGGGGCAGTTACAAGGTTGATCTGGGGAGGCGGTCTACATTGCTGGCTCAGGTACAGCCTCCTTCCTGTGACTATCATCACTTTGTACCTGCCCAGTGGTGGCTGATAGAGATGCTGGCTGACACACCAGGAGTACATTGTTCATCTTACCTGACTGGTTATCTCCTCCTCTGCTATGGATGCTTTTGGTGGCTTTAATGGGAGACCTGAAGTCTCCCTTAGTGAGACCTTTTCTCCAAGAAACCTTCCTTTTCCCATTCCCATGGTGCCTACTCCATAGACAGGCTTTCTGTCCATGACTTCCATAGGTTTCTTTAAGTAACGCACAGGGCCCTCATGATATGCTGGGACACATAAGTTGAATGCAGCTTGCAGCAGTGGCTAATCCCCTACAAAGCTCTCCGTCAATCTGGATCCTGTTAAAAGCAGGTAGCTTAGGCTGGCAAGATGGCTCACTGGGTTAGGGTGCTTGTTGCCAAACCCGATGACCTGAGTTCTATCCCAGGTACCCATGTGTCAGAAGAACTGACTCTAGCAAGATGTTCTCTGACCTCCATACATGTGCCATAGCATATGCATGCTTGAGTGAGTACACACATGCACACGCATGCACATGCAGACTTGTACAAACAAAAATGAAAAAGTAATTTTTCCAGTCACCCCATAGTATCCCACCTGTGTGATATTAGACACTACCTCAAAAGACTGTGTTTTATATAATATAACCATGTGTATTTTACCTTAGAAAGTATGTCCTAGAACTCTAGACCATTAGATCCACCCCAAATACCCCAATATGGACAGGCCCTGGCTCTCGTTGTAGCTTTCTCCCTCTGCTTCACCTAAGCCTTACTAGAGCACCTGAAGTTTTCAGAGTTTTCCTCACCAGGAACAACTTACAAATCACCATCCCTATAGTGAGCCAGTGTGATGCCCCACAGAATCCCATGGAGGTCCATCTGGACTAGACTATGGAAGACGTCCCCATCCCTAGAGTGAGATAGCAGATGTGTTCCTGCCGTGTGAGGACGAGGAAGAAATGTGTTTGCTTGAGCTATAGCCTCACCCAGGTGCCAAAGGCAGTTTGACCTGCTCCAGTAAAATGGCCACCTCTGGCATGGAAACTGCCGTCCGTGTTGCCACCCTGGGTCAGTCTATGCTCACCCACGGTCACTCGTAAGATTAATTTCATGTTAGCAGTAGGGCAGGGGCACTTACTCTCCACCCTGTGAGTTGGTAATGTGGCACTAATCTCTGCAGTTTTGCCCGGAATGTGCCAATAATTCCTCCAATTTATTATCTTGTCTGACCTGCAGGGTAGTTTCTGGGCCTCCCACTTGGCCCATCCAGCCATAATGGGCCTTTATTCAACTGGTTGTGAGACCGTGAGGGAGGGCTCTGCAGGCTCTGCTTCATTTCCATCCCTGTTACATACTCACAGACCAGTGAGATAACTTCAGGTGGCCAGAGACCCCATGGGACCCCTCTGGTCCATTGCTGGTGTCAGGCCAGATCCTGTGTTGAAGAGTCTTTAGGTCCCTGTAGAAGGATGGGGAGTACTATCAGGCTCCTGCTCTGGCATTGGGAGGCCCTTTCTCCAGGAAGCCTTCTCCCCATCCCCTAGTGGCTTCTGGCTGTGAGAAGTGACACATCTGCAATTCAGGAGAAGTCTGATGCTTCCCTTTGCTTACTGTCTCTTGAGCATTTTTTAAAAGACATTTTTAGCAACTCCCTTGGCAGCTGCCCATCTTGGCTGACTGGTCAAGGCCTAAGGTGTCACCCCAGCCTTGCTGCCCACAATGCCTCTGAGATGAAAGTGCCTCCCCTGGCCTCTCCTCTTCCTGAATCCTGTTCTACCCAGGGCCACCATCATCAGCCCCAGCCCACTGAGGGAAGCTCTTGTGAAATTTCTTGCCAATTCGTTCCTCTCTAACCAATGGCTGCAATTTAGCTTGGCTGGGTCTCCCAGGGTGCTAGTTCTATATAAGTCACTTTATAAAGTCCAGGTGTCAGATTTTAGTGCATCCCTTGGGAGGGGGTGTCCCCCATGTAACCCACAGCCATGGCACAGAACTCTGCCCTAGACCAATGCCTGCCTGAGACTCAGAGCCCTCTTTGGTATTGTACTGGGGAAGCTGATTTGCTTTATCACACTGTCATGACCAAGGTCTGTTTGGACCAGTTACACACAAGGGCCTAGGTTGAGAATTAATGTCCCCGTATCAACACACTTGACCCCATGCAGAGTTCTCAACACATCCCTGTCCATCCATGGCAACATCTACTGCTGAATTCACTGCAGAAGAACCCAGGTGTGAACACCTCCTGCCCACATTCTACAGGTGAGCGAGCACTTTGACCACCGTGATGCCACTGCATGCCATAGTTATTGCCACTCAACTCATCACTGGCAGTGAGATTCTAATTGATACTGCAGTATCAAGTCCAACCAGCAAATCCCCTCCCAAGGGTCGAGCTCTAGTGTTGCCGCTAAAATGAACACTGTCTTTTCCTATGCTCCCCTCTCAAAAGCAGAGCCCGAGACAACGGCAGGGCTGATGTCCTCTTGCTGCGAGAGGAAGCACAGTCTGGGACAGGAGGGGGTGGGGAACCACTCCAAGGATGCATTACAGAGCCGGCTGCTGCTGAGTACGACTGATTGCTCAATCTTGCAAGACCATTTCAAAAAGCTGTATGTCTCAGGAACATCTGCTGGGAGGGAGCAAGAGAGAAGAATTTTCCACTCGCTCCCATTTTCCATTGATCAAAGTTTTGCCTCGCTGGCCATTAACTCCCAGGCACTTTCGGGTTGTGCACAGTGGGTGCTGAGCAGAGTTCTCAGCATCTGCCTCTCAAAAGAGAAGCCTGGAGCTTTGAGGCAAGGGGGCCCAGGGCACCTGAGGCGGGCAGTAGCAAGAATGTCTATTTTTACCTGCATGCGGTCAGTAAGGATACTAAGAGTTGGGAGTTGCTGATGTTCTAGAAAAATGGAGGCAGAAGAGGCTTAGAGGAACATGAGCCAGGACGAAAGGGGTCATGAGAAAGAAGAGGAAATGGGGGCTTAATGGTATATGGGTTTTTGTTGTTGTTTTATTTTGTTTCATTTCTTTTAAGGCAACTAGTTTCCCATGTTTTCTTTTAAAGTTCACATCATGCACATTAAAGAATGCAGGTCCAAATATTGCCCCTGGGTGTCCAGTGGCTTGTGACAGTTATGCAACTGGGCCAGGAGAAGAGAAGAGCCAAGTGCCAAGGGCCTGGAACTCAATTTCCTACACCCCGGACCAGTGTTCTTGCCCTTACTTACTTAGAAGATGAGGCTTAACATTCACGGCTTCTAGTGAGCTCAACAGTCTGTCCAAAGACCAAAGATTATCATCCTCTGTCCCACTCTGGGCCCAGACTGGCTCTGAGCCTCTGGTTGGGGGCTCGGTCCTTTATTCCCATTGATTCTCAGCCTCTTTGACTTGGCTGTTGAAGCCAGCAGATTTCTACCACAGCGCCAGCCTGAGACCCATCAATCCTGCTTCCCCATTGCAAAGGACACCCAGAGTGAGGGATGAAAGGCCCTGGCCATGAATCATCTCCCTTACCTTTCTCCATCTCTCAGCCCGCTTCTCGGAGCCAGAAGATAAATGTCTACAGAGTCTCACCTGCTTTCCTGAATAATTTCCCTTTAAAAGAGGCCACTTATCAGTAATTCATTACTTACCTTTGTTAGCACAAAAAGGGCTTGTGAAGTGAGCTGGGGAGGCGGAGCTTCCTGCTCCTCCCATCATCCCTCGGCTGTTGGGTGAGCCCCCAACTTCGGCTGGCCTTGCTGCTGTGGAGCAAGACAAACTGAAGCTTAGTGGGGCTGTGCCAGCTGGTGGTACCCACCCCAGCAGATGGCATACAGCTGTTTCTGATGACATCTGGATGAGCACAGTCAGATCCAGTTGACAGTTTCCTTTAATCTTGAATTAAATGTCACATGTTGGCTCTTTCTTTTATGGCCTGCGTACGCGTCTGTCTGTGTTGTCTGTAACTACAGAGTAAGATATTACTGACCAGGGACCACTTCTTAGAGAGCCAGTCTTGTCCCCATTCCTTTTCTGTTTGTTAGAGCATAAAATTATCCCTACAATGGGAATGAGGGACCCGGAACTGTTCAGCATCAAGATGACAAGACAAAGATCATTGATCAGAGCCCATTCTGCTACCTTCGGTAACTACAGGGATGTGGCATCAGACTGGGTACCGAGTACTGGGTATTAGGTACTGGGTACTGGGTGATGATGATTTCAGCCATATATGATGTCCCAAATGCCATCCCAAGAAGGTGACCATATGGGGGTGAGAACTAGCCCACCCTGTCACCCTGCACAGAGAAGGGGGGCTAAGGAGAGGACTGCAGATTCCAGCTTAGCCAGTCTGTAGAGTAGGGCTTGGTCTTGTACATCACTGTAAGAGGACCAGGAAGAAGAGGCTTTTCTCTGAACGGAATTGCATGTGTCTAAGCCCTTTCCTATTTCTCATTCCCAAAAGTGCCTCATTCTACAAGTTCCATAGCATGTAGCATTCATGGCACACAGCACTCAAGGGCAGTTTACCTAGCTCTTTTCTATCAGAGACACTCTTCATCAATTAAAGGGGTATCTGTGAAATCATAAAACTGATCAGTTCGTGCCTCGGATCAACTTGACTGTCTTCTCATTGCCTTTGGTCTCAGGTCCCAAGTCCTGACCACGACCTGGGGGTGTGCAACCTGGCTTCCAACCCCTCCTGACTCATCACGCTCCATCCCATTCCTGTTTATATTATATACACGTCTTCATGCATCGTAACAGGAGAGATATTTGCCTTTTTCTACCGTGGAGTCTTTGTACACATTAGTCTTTCTACACAAAATGGCCTCTCTGCAACCCCAGCCTCTCATTTAGTTAGCCTCTGTTCTCTTTCAGGTCTCAGCCTTAGAGCCAGGTCCTTATGGAAGCTCTCCTGCTGTATCAGACTAAACCAGACACCAGGTGATCTTCCCACTGTACCCTTCAGCCATTCAGTGAGCTTTGTATCCCTTCTCTTCACTAGACTTTACATCCATGAAATGAGGTCTGTGTATGTTGCTACTGCTGGCCCTGAAGTGAGTACAGGGTCTGCCAGAGGGACCTCTGTGGTATGAACAAATGAGGCCCGACCATGACTTACACAGTGGGCCCCATGGCAGGTTCCTTGTTCCCAGTCTATGGCTCTTCCTCTCCTATCAAAGACCTCTGTCCTTGAAGACAGCACAGCCTTAGCCATCTCTCCTAGTCTTTTCTGGTCCCTGGCAGTGCACAGTCCCTCTGGGACCTCACACCCACCTCTGTTTTGCTTCAGAGTGAATTAAGTTACCTTAATAACTCAGGACCCCAGCTCCCTGAGCTCTTTCTGCCATGAAAGGCTTCTGATAGCCCCTTGCTCCATGTCTGCCACCCATGGCTGCTCCAGGTCCTCTCAACCACAGCTCCTACCCGTCACAAGCAAAGTCCCAGAGATCCTACAGCTCCCCAGACCCCAACCCAGGGTCATGGTCTCATCCAGACAACACAGGCATCGATCAGTATAGATGCTGCATTTGCAATTCAGTTGCTGCTCTTCTTCCTGTCACCAGCAGACCTGAAGGGGACCAGAATTCAGCATGATTTTAAGGAGGTCTGCTTATCTGGCCATTTGCCACAGGATGGTAGTGAGATGACTGGAATCCTGGCTGCAGGAGGCCAGCTGTCCAATGACATCCATTAATATTCTTTTCTGGGAAGCCTGAATGAGGTTGTGCCATCATTTGCATAGATTAGCATATCCTGTGCTGCCATCTATCCCAGGGCCTGCAACCTCTGTCCAGGAACCACACTGGCTAGCGGGCGGGTTTTCTTTGGCAGATAGCCATGTCCTCCCCTTAGCTCTTTGCTGTGAATACAGCGGCTGTGTTCCTATCTTTTAAAGCCCCTCAGAAGGGCTCTTCAGCTTCCCACTTTTGAGGAATGATAGCACAAATGTATCTCACAGCTCTGTATCCCCGGGACAGGGTGGCAAGCCTTCTAGCCCTCTGTACGCCGAGTGGAGAAGGTTTGGCAACCTGGCATTTGTGTATGCATCCAATGAGTAATTTATTGAGCACTTACTGTCAGTGCTGGGCTGTGACTGGGGATGAAAACAAGGTAGATAGGTCACCCTGGCACTAGCTCAGTCATTGCCTATCAGACTCAAATTTCCCCTATCCCAGACCCAGTCTCTCCCATGTCAGTCCTTGTAGATCTGGCTATCCTGTGACTCTATCTTCAACACAATCACCTACCTCTATCCATTAGGAGTCCTTTGGCTACTTGATGTCAGTGGCACCTGGACTTCAGCGAGGTAAGAGCCCTTCTTATTTGGGGGTCAGGGTAGATACACATGTGGACCACACCCAAAGACCAGTGGAGAAGCTGAGATCCAACAGTGATTTTCCTTTCTTAAGTTTCTTCTCCAAGAACATGGCAGGTAAACAGGGAAACATGGAGCACAGAGAGAGTGGGACTGGGAGCACAGAGTGAATGAAACACACAGGTTAGCTCTGAGAAGCACACTCCCAACTGGGCCCCCTCTGGGCAGCAAGAAGTCTCTGCCCTTGTGTCTTGGCCTCTCTGATCTGAATTGTCTCGGTCAATTGCAAAGCAGTTATGGGGCACTCCCTTTTCCAGTTCTGTGCAAATGGAGGCTGTGTGACATATGCTTCCTGCAGCCTCTGCTCCCAATTTCTGTTGGCTTTGTGTCCTCTCATTGCTCTGGAATAGAGGCCACTCTTCTGGGGTACTGCTCTCCAAGAGTGACCCTCAGTGCACTGTGTTCTCACATGTTCTCCTGCCTTCTTATCTGCAACTGCCTGTCCACTCCACCAGCCTTTTGCCGATGGATGTGGGTACCCATCCCTTCCTGCCTGTGCCATTACTGCAGCCTCTCAGCCAGCCTCCTCATTGTAATCCAACTTAATCCAGTGTTAGATTAAAATCCCTAAAATAAAGTCTCATCAGCACCCTTGGGGCTTGCTGTGCTTCTCAGAAGGCAAGCCCATGTCTCACGCTGCACATCCACATCTGAATGGTGTCTCTACAAGTGACCATAACCACAGGTAGTATTTCTGTATTCCTCAGCACATGACCAACTCTGACTTAAGCATTTGTACTATCTCATTTAATTCATTATGCAGTGAATTAATTATGCATTTAATTCCTAGAAGGCAGTGACTGCTTTTCAATTTTCTTATGTATGACATAATTAAGAATCCTGCCCAGGGGGCTGCAGAGATGGCTCAGAGGTTAAGAGTACTGATTGCTCCTCCAGAGGTCCTGAGTTCAATTCCCAGCAATGACATGGTGGCTTACAACCATCTGTAATGGGATCTGATGCCCTTTTCTGGTGTGTCTAAAGACAGCAACAGTATACACACATACATGAAATAAATAAGTCTTAAAAAAAAAAGAAGAAGAAGAAGAACCCTGATCAAAACCAGACAGTAAATAGCAGAGCTGGGAGTTGAAGCCATGAAGTGGGAGGGATCTTAGAGCTCACACTTTCAGGAACCAAGCAGAAATATATTCCTGGAGGTATAGTAGTTAGTGCGTGTCATGTAAGTCGGTATTGGTATCTGCATCCTTCAAACAGGAAGTGAAACAAGTAGTTACTCCACACTATACATCACCAGGTGAAGAAACTGCTATCTTCCAGAATGGTTGCCCTGCTTTCTCAACAGCAAGGCTAGCATAATGGTTAGCCGTGGGCTGCAAAGTCATAGATCCTGGTCTGAATCCTGCCACTATTTACTGGGCATGGAGCTTTGGAAAAATTACTTTAAAAGCCCTGTGACTTTTGCTTCTACTTCTAAAAATGGGGCTAAAAGTTGCCATTACTGTAGGTAAAATGAAGGTAAGTGCATATGGGAATGTTTCAACCACAGCCATAATCTTTCTAGTAAGAGATGGTCCCGTGTCTCCCTGCGCCGGTAGACAGTATAGTCTGTGGGGGAAGGTTTAAGTGTACAAGGGGGGGCTCTTCTCTGGTGGATGGGTGAGGGCAGAAAAAGAGGGAGGGGGTACATCCTAGGTAAATAGAGGGTCCTGGGAGGTAGGAGACCCCAGATCCAGGACAGGTTGGAGAGACAACAGAGAGGGAAGTCCACTACCTGATGCAGTCCTCACTCACACAAGGCCTTGCTGAGACAACTTTGCCTGCCTCCTCCATTTGGCATGAAGCACAGCACACAGCAAGAACTGATGAAGTCGGGTTTTAAGCCTTAAAACACTGCAAACACATTGTATTCCTTTTACTCGGCACCAGTTATGTCCCCTGTTCCCCCAATCCTAACCCCCGATTCTCAGATGTTTAGCAAAAAACAGACTATCTTCTCCAAAATGTAATTTTGTGGATGGATACGTCTTTAAAATATTATGCTCTGGTCAAACCTTTGAACAACTATTTTTCTTTACTGACTTCTTGATTCAGTGGGTCCAGGCTGAGAAAACCTACCTGGAAGCCAAAACCACTGGAACAACACATTTAGGACACACGCTCCAGCTGACTGGGAGTAAGGACTGGGCCAGCTTTGATCTTTAGCTCAGGAGCCGTTAGCCCCATCCACAGGCAGGCTACATGCTCTACCACTGCAGACTAGGTTCTGGTACCTCTGAAGGTGTGTGTCCTAGCTCAGTCATTGACTGTGTGAAATGGGGCTGGGTATCAGGCCTTTGAGGCTGGGCATCTCATCTGTAAAATGGGGTCATCCTATGTCGTAAGATTATTATGAACATCTTTCCCCTTCTTGTTTTCATATTTGGCTAACCTGGCCATCTTTACTTGGAAAATGTCCCTTGTGTTTGTTCACTTAGCACTTTGTAGAATCAAATACATCATCTAATGAAGACAGGTAATTCTTATCTTTCAATGAAAATAAAAATTTTAATTATATGATCTATGATCTTATTTCATCTGATATAAGGAAGAATTAGCACTTAGCATATTTCAGATGAGGAAACAGCTCAAAGACCAAGTCAGTGGGGCTAGAAAGATGGCTCAGAGGTTAAGAGCACTGGCTGCTCTTCCAGAGGTCCTCAGCTCAGTTCCCAGCAACCACATAGTGCCTCACAACCGTCTGTAATGGGATCTAATGCCCTCTTCTGGACTGTCTGAAGACAGTGACAGTGCACTCATATAAAATAAATAAATAAATAAATAAATAAAAAGACTGGCCAGGGTCCCACAGCTGGTACTTATCAGACACAGAGGCAGGGCTCAAATTGAAACGTCTGACCAAACCTGGGCCCCCCAAATTTAAGAAAATTAGACAGAGCTGTCCCTGTAGTGACATTTACCAAAACTGGCTTAAATGCAGCTCTCAGAGGGCTCTGGCTTCTGAGAAGAAGAGAGTGGTCAAACTCCATGCTAAGCATCTACTGGAGCCAACAGCCAGGAGACAGAGCTCTTTCCCTTTCTCTCTCCTGCTGATTGACAGGAAGAAGAGAAGCAGGTGGAGGTGGAGCTTAGTGTAATGTCAGGACCAGCTGAGGGTGTGCCAAATGCACTATCTCCAGAGATGCACAAAGGAAGAGACTGCTCTGCTGGGACCGACTTTGTCAAGAGGGGTGAAGATCCTGGCATGGGGGTGAGGCGGGGTGTGGTTGTGTAGCCCAGGCTGAGCTTGAACTCACGATCTTCCTACCTCTGTCTTCCCTCTCCAGGGAAGGGGTTATAGGTTCATGCCTCCCTGCCTGCCTACATGATTCCCTAAAGGGTAGACAGGGGGAGGCAGAAGGGGAGGAGCATGAATGAGAACAAAGAGTAGCATACACATAGGAAGATATCAGGAAAGACCTAGTTTATCTAAAGCTCTAGGAAAAAGAAAAAATGGATGCACAGAGGCTTGGGGTGTTTAGGTCACACAGATGAAAGCACCAAGATTCAAACGCTAGCCTGATTCACCTAGAAGTCCACAAAAACCACGAGAGGTGACAGAATAACAGAGGAGATGCGTGACTTTCAGGGTTGATGTGCGATTATGAGGTAAGAGGCAGGCATAGAGCATAGCCTTTGTGTGGAGACCCAAACACATAGTCTATTGATGTGGTGAGATGGTACCCCTCTTCTCTCCTCTCTCCTCTCTCCCTCCTGCCCTTCCTTCCTTTTTAAACAGTCTCTCTATATGTCCCAGTCTAGCCTCAAGCTCTCCATCCTCCTGTTTCAGCCTCCAAAGTGCTGAGATTACAGGTATGTGCCACCATGAATAGTACTTCTATATATTTCTCTATGTGTATGTGAGGTGGTGGGCAGTGAGTGTGTAGTGCTCAAACGCAAGTGTGCAAATGTGTATATGTATGTATACACTTGTGTAGGCCAGAGCCAGGTGTCTGGTGACATCCACTAGTTCCTTTGCTGAAATGCTGTCTTACAATGGACTAGAGAGTTTGTTGAACTTGAAACTCATGGGCCAAATGGTCAGTAAGGTCTCTGGATCCATCCATCTCTGCCTACCCATCACCAAAGCTAGGGTTACAGGCATGCAACCCATGCCTGGCCTTTGTACACATATGCCAGGGACTCAAATACAGGTCCTTAAGCCTTCAAAGAGGGTATCTTACCCACTGATCCTCAGCCACTCTCTAATTTTCAGGAGCCAGTTTCCAAAGACACTTCCCCCATCCTGTCCTTGTGTGGTAGCCTTCTGGTGAGGTAAGCCAACTCCATCTCTTGAGTTTGGCTGATGAATTTTGTCATATGCAACACTGTAACGCCTTGAGAAGCTCAGTCACAGCAAACTTGTTTTCTTAGAGGATCATCATGGCAGAAACTGGCTACCGTGTAAGCAGTCTGTCAGAGACTGACCCTGCAATAACACACTTAAAGAAGTCTGGGCCTTGCTGGGTGGGAGTAGTGCACACCTTTAAGCCTAGCACTCCAGAGGCAGAGGCAGGCAAATCTCTGTGAGTTCAAGGCCAGCCTGGTCTACAGAGCAAATTTTAGGACATCTAGAGCTACAAAGAGAAATTCTATCTCAAAAAAAGAAACCCACAAAACAAAAAACAAGTAACAAAAAACAAAACAAAAACAAAAACAAAAAACAAAACAAAAAAAACTCCACCACCAACAACAAAAAAATCAATCAAACAAAAGTAAGAGAGAGAGAGAGAGAGAGAGAGAGAGAGAGAGAGAGAGAGAGAGAGAGAGAGAGAGAGAGAAGTATGTGTGTACCTAAGCAAGCTTCATAGAGTAAACAAGGACATGGGGAGACAGGAGACTGATTGGGTCTCTCCAGCCACCTAATCAAGGCATTCACGATGAGGGAAGAAACCATTCCAGATAATGCCAGCCCTCCATCAGACTCTCAGATGAGAGACTCCAGTTAACATAAAGGTAGATACAATGACCAATGCCTGACCTCAGCACTTAGCATGTAGAGGTAGAAGGATTGTGAGTTCAAGGCTAACTTAGACTATATGAGAAGATATTGTCGCAAGAAGATTTAATTTCAGGACTCAGGAAGCAGAGGCAGGAGGATTGTTGTAAAACTGAGACAAGTCTGGTTATCCATTGTGAGTCTGTGAGTTCTAGACCAGCCAGGGTTGCAGAACAAGACTCCATCTCAAAAAAAAAAAAAAAATCAGACAAAAACTATGCAGCTTTGTCCACTGAATACACAGAGCACTGTATGGGTAATAATAGTCCTGATTAACTAAATTGACTTGGGAACACATTATGCAATCGTTGAAAACCCAGAATAGTCATCAGGACCATTGGCAAGGGGCTCCTGTTTGTTTTCACACATTGGGAGTATCTTTATAGCTCTGGAGAAACTCAAGAAATCCCCAATCTCTGGCCAATGTACGTGATTGTCATCTGTCCTTCAGCCAGAAGTGTTTAGTGCCTTAAGAGCTGGTCTGGTAAGAGACCCTGTTTGCTCTATGGCTCCTCTGCCCTTCCATGTATGGCCTCTGACAATCAATGCTCTCTGCACCTAACATTTCCTGCCTACAAAGCTTGGTAGTGGAGTTAAAGATGATTAAAACTTCTCTTTCTATGACCTCTGAGGACTGACACTGTGTGCTTGGGAAATTGAGATGCTGTGTGGAGTTTATCAACCCCCAGTGTCCTTTCTTGTCTTGTTCTTAGAACGGACATAAAGGCACAAGGAGAAGCTAGTCCTTCTGGGCTGGGGACTCGAGTTGACCAGTGAGCCCCAGGAAGGGCCACACAGCCCAGCAGGCCCCAACCTCCCCCTCCCTAGACATTTTCGGTACTGAAGAGGGCGTTTCGCAGATTCTAAACCTAGGTGGTTCTGGAATCCTAGCCGTACCTGAGAAGGGGAGGCTCCCCCTTGCCTAGGAGTGAGGGACTCCAGGAGGAGCAGCTTCTTGGGAGTCTGGTGACAGTAGTCGTCTCTAAAAATACAACAGTCGGGAAACAGCAAAGAAAGCCTCTGGCATCACTCAAAACTTGCCATTTCCTGTCTTGCTTGCTTTTCTCCTGGTGTTCCTCAGCCTCAGAGGAGGTGGACCTCAGGTGAAACCCAGAAAGGCAAGCAGGGGATGACCCACAGACCGCAGACTCTTCCTCCCTGCTAACCTGGTGCCAAACTAGCTTTGTAAGTCCACTGGGTCCTCGTTGCCATGCCCACACACATACGGGTCCTGGCCACTGGCCCACCAGGGCCCATGCAGAGGTGGGAATCCCTTTGTGTCAAGGGTCCAGGTACAACCTTATAGTGCACGTTAATTCACAACAAATGCTCAGACTCCAGCCACCATGGGAAGGGCCTATGACAGGCTGCTGGCTAGGGCCTTATAGCCCTATTCTGGTTATGAGAAAGTCTCCTTTCTCTCCAGAACTTCTCAGAGGACTTGAGTCTCCCCAGTAAGAAGGAAGGCCATGGACTCAAGGACATGGCGAGAAGTTGGGTATCTGAGGATACAAATCCTGATCTCTGATATTCTTAAGTCTCTGTCTAAACACTGACAGAGATAAGGTCAGGCAAACGTGGGAGGGGGGCTGTGTGGGAGCATCTCCTTTACCCCAGGATCCAGCAGGGGAGCATTTTGAGTATACAAAGTTTGACTACTCTTGTCTAGTATTATGCTGCCACACACCTATGTGTGGTCCCCACATTGTTGGATGGGGCAGTTGTTATTTTACTATTGTACCCACTTAACGGATCATTAAACTGAGACTTGGAAATACTAAGCTATCTCTCAAAGTTATCCAAGTCACCACTAGCCTCAAGTACGAGACTTTACCACTTCCCCTCTGTTGTGGATCTTTCCGATCATCAGACCCAGCCTCGCTTGCTGGCCCCTATTTGAGATCCCACAAGTCAACCTCACGGGATCCTCAGCAGCAGAAAATGTCATGCTTGCGACTTTTCCTGCTCAACTCTGAATCCAACCCAAACTCAGCCTGCTTGTGCCCCTCTGGCTTCTGACACAGCTGTGAATCCCCTTCAACTGGGGAATCCTTTGGCCAGAAATCCTTTGCAAGAAATGACACAGAGAAAGTAGGTATCTGAAGAATAATACGGCGCATGGGTTCTGAGGGCAGGGTTCCATCTGCTGTGGTCATCGCTCCAGCAGGCATCTGGACGGGTCAGCTGGGGCTCTGAGGTGACGTCACTGACTGGAAAAGACCAATCTTGTGGGCAAGGTCTGGCCCAGCATCATATCAGCCCTGCACAGGGCAGCATGTGTGCAGGTATTGACTGTCCTCTTTCCCTTCTCCCTAATCACGGCGGGGCAGGTGGAGCTGATGTCTTTATACTCTTCGTAAACTTCATCTCAGCAATGACTCCAGGCTCTGCATGAAGAATGGCACTGGCTCTGAATCTAGAGTCACAGAAATTAGAGATGAAAAAGGACGCTGAGGTCAGAGGCAGCTATCCCCCGGGGGTCATGAGCAGTTTTGCCCTCATAATAAACTTCTGCCCCTCATCCATCCACATCGGATGGCTGCTCCCCTGGAGGCCATTCTCCAGTGCTTCTCAGAGTCCACACTGTTGACAGAAAGGAGAGGCCCTCACAGACCCCTACACAATTTACTTCAAAATGTATTCACTATGAAAATGTGGATAGGGAAGGCAGTACTGAGGAGATGAACCCATAGCCCATGTGTGGGAACACTCACCCTTCCAGCTTTCTGGACTGACAGCAGGGGTCGATGCAGACGGATATTTTACTATCTACAGAACCTCTGGTAACATTTTAACTTCCCTAGGCTTTGGCTTCCTCATCTGCAAGTGGAAGCTGGGGACATAGTCAGGGTTCCTGGACAAGTAAGGGAGTTCGAAAGGCACTGCTCTGTGGAAATCCCTGCCTAGCCACCATCATCATGGCCACTAGTCCATAGATGGCATCTACATAAAGGAACATCACTGTTATCTTCAAAATGTAGTCATGCATCAGTCTTCCCTCTCAGGTTCACCCTGTCACCTGTGAAAGAGGGCTGAGGACTGGGTCTTTACATGCCACGTTCCATTGGCATGGGCTGAATCACTACCGTCTGTTGGACAACGCACACAGGTGATAATGACTAAGACAGACAGACCCTCTACTCCCACCAACCTCGCCATCTGTATTAGTGACTGTTCTCCTTGATGCAACAAAATACCTGCCAAAGGGACTTAATGGAAGGGAGGACTTGTCCTGGCTCACAGTTCGAGGTGAGCTAGTCATGGAGGCATATGCATGGTTGGTGTAGAACAGACTACGTCCACACTCAGGAAAGAGGGACAACTGCAGCTACTCATCTTGCTTTCTCCTTCTTACTCAGTACGTGGGATGGTGTTGCCTGAATTTAGAGTGGATTTGCCTGCCTCAGTTAATCCAATCTAGAAACTCCATTACAAATATATCTGGAGGTTTGTCTCCTAGGCAGTTGTAGATCCCATCGAGTTGACAATATTAGCCATAATACCATCTGTATGGGTTTCCTGGAATGAGGTCATTGCATGCCAACAGGGATACCTATTATTGGATGCAATAGTTTTCCAACACGGGTGTGACCCTCTGGCTCACTAGAAACATGAAGAGGGTCACGGAAACAGAGAGAAGCTTCCAAAGATGGCGGGGAGTATGGCTGTCTAGGTTCCCAGCAGTAATCCCTCTGACGGCTGGCCCACCACTGTCTTCTCTCATGTAGAGTCCCCCTCCTTCTGCTCTGCTGGTAGTCAACCTGGAAGGTGATTTTACATATACAGACCTTTCAAATAGTATCTAGATCACACAGAAGTGTCCAGGGTTCTGCATGAGTGTGTCTTACCCATGATGCAACTGGGCTCAGTTGTGCCCAGATCAATTAAAGTACGAAGTCTGGGCATGGTGTGTGTGGGGTAACATTTAAATTATTTATAGCTCCCCAGGTTCTAAACAGTGGTGGTCAGAGGACAAGGCACTGAATTCCACTCTCTGTTTTGTTTTTATTTTTCCTTTTTTGTGGTTTATGAATGTTTGCACGATATATGGGTATATATGCATGAATGAACGTGTATGTGCATATGTATGTACATGCAGGTGTAGGACCAATGTTGATGTCAAGAGTCATCCTCCCTCACTGTTACACCTTATTCATGTAGGCAGAGTCTCTCAGTCAAACCCAGAGCCCACCATACGGCTTACTACTCAACTTATTCTAGCAATCTCCAGAGTCCGGGCTACCACACCCACCCAGGATCTTGTGTGGATTCTGGAGATCCAAACTGTGGGCCTCACACCTAAGTAGCAAGCATCTTAAGTACGGATCCATCTCTGCTGCCTGGTTCTTCTTGATCTTCATCAGATGGAGTCTCACTGTGCAGGCCAAATTGACCTGCTCCTGCCTCTGGGTGGCTGGGTTTCCATATGTGGACCATCAAGACTGCTTTGACTGTCTTTTTTTAACAGCTCCAAAACTGCCTCAGTTTCCCTCTCTGGGAAACAAGGGTGCCGCTTCCTTTACCAGGCTATGATGGCGGTGGAAAGATTCTGTGACAACTTCACAGAGCCTGGCCAGATGCCAGCTGGTCCTGTGACTACAAGCAGGGATTCCCTAGGGAGGAGGTGGTAGTCAAAGATCTGTTCTTGGGGAGATCATGCAGAACCAGTGGCCAGTCCAGCTGAGCCCCACCCTCTTCACCACATCCCCTCTCTCCTTCACAGACGCTTAGGACCTCTATCTCTAGATAGTTCTAGTTCTTTCTCTGTAATAAATATTTGTCATCTGCAGCCTTAATCAATCACAGTGAGAGACATACCTGTGAAGTGTGCAGCCAAGGTCCTTGGAAGGTCCCGGAGGAAGATGGAGAGGAAGTACTGGCCTGAGGCCAAGGGCAGCAAAGACTGAAAAGGGGCCGGGGACAGTGTACAGAGTGGTGTCTGGCTTGGCCCCGCTATCAGACTTTACTCCACGAGGAGGCAGAGGCCGTGTGAAAGCCGTGCCGCCTCACCTGGTTCCTGACCTATATTGGAAGTGACACACATGGGCTCGGAAATGCTTGCAAGGCACTTTGCCGGCAAGTGCTGTGAAGTGGTGAGTCAGGTTTCGAAAGCCTGAGGAAAAAAAAGAAGTCGGGTGAGAAGAGGGAGGAGGTGGTGTAGGGAGGACCCTGGAGATGGAGTGAAAGAGGAGGCCGTGTCCTAGTAGTGGGAAGGTGGGAAGGTGAGGCTCACTCTATATAGTGAGGGCGTTGTTTTATGAAAGCTTGTCTCAAGAGTATGTGTGGTGTTCTGATGGGAGATATCTCTCTCGCTATGAGTTATGTTCTAAGAAAGTGGGCATAGATGAGAGTCCATACTCAGAGTGGTCACTGTGATGGTCGATGTTAACTATTTGACACACTATGGAATCACTGGGAAAAGGAATCTCAGTCAGGTTGGTCTGTAGGGGATTTCCTTGATTACATTAATGGAAGTGGAAAGACCTGCCCACCGTGAGTGGTACCATTCCCTAGGTAAGGGAGGCCTAGGTTGCATATGAGCAGATAAGAGCACTAGCATGAAGCTATCACTTCATGTCTCTCTACTCTCGACTGTGGATGTGACTAGCTGATTCACATTCCCGAGACCTTGGCTTTCCTGGGAGGATGGGTTATAACTGACGTCATGAGCTAAATAAAACCATTCTCCCTTAAGCTGCTTTGGTTGTGTGTTTTATCACAGCAACAAGAACAAAAAATGAGACTAGATACTGAGCAAATCCCACAAACCGTGTGCCCAGGCTCTGGACAGGGCAGATGGACACAGCCTTCCTCTGAACTGTGCTTGCTGCAGTCCCTCCACCAACATGGAGAAGGAGCTGTGAGATCACAAGCACTGTCCTTCAGGCTTGTGTCGATGCTCAGCTGTGCCAGCAACTCTAGGCCTCAGGAACACCAGAGTCCTCGTTCTGAGCCAGGTAGGCCCACATGTGCCCCAGACTGTTACATTCCTTCCTGGCTAGAGGCTCTTGTCACCCCAGGCTGTAGTGAGTAGTTGTGATAGGGAGCATCTGAAGACCTGTGACAGGAAATTGGAGCTGCCAATCCCTTAACAATCAGGGTCCTTTTTTTTTTTTAACACTGCATTTCAGGAAGTGATGGTAAGTGCCTGGGAATCACAGAGGTCCTGTACGAGCTCCGTATTACCAGTCAGATCCAGCTAATGCAAGGACCAAGGCAGTGAAACTTTCCATATGACAAAAGCAATTTCCCCAGCCCAGCCGATGGCCCACTTATTTCAACGATATTCAATGTGCCCACGGTGATAGCTCTCTTCTCCCAGCACTCGGCTCGTTCATTGTCCGTCCTCGTCACGCTGTAAGCTCTTGTCATCTTATGCCAGTCCCTGGTGTTTGACACTTATTCTTCCTGCCTTCCTGTCTGCATGAAGACATCCTCAAGGCTGTACAAAGCTGGTCTTTGCTGCAGAGACAGGGACATAGAGTGGCCAGGCCTGCATTGATTCCACTCTGAATGCTTTCATCCTGAAGTACCAGGCACCTGGGGGATGTAGACTCCACTTTGGGGACTCACAGGCTGATGCTAAAAGCAGACAAGGAGACTGCTCTCATGATTCGAGGTGAAAGGCCTTTTCCAAAAAGAGGTCTCAGAGCAGGGATCCATGGAAGCAGCACCTAGCACAGGTAGAGTCCAGGAAGACATGCTGGAGGAAGTGACATCAGACTTGAACCACAGATGGGAATGATCTAAGCTTAGGTAGGCAAAGGTCAAGGCATTACAAAAACATGCCTAGACTTCTGATTGTGGGGAACTATTAAGTGGTAAAGGTACTTATTCTTTTCAGGAACACAATAGAAATTTTGCATCCATGATAGCATCAAAGCCTGACAATGACCACATTGTCCCTGTTCCCTGTGGCAAGGAGAAAAAAAGACTGGGAGGTATGTTGGGTGGCCAGAGAGGGGGAAGTTCATATTTGTGGTTTTGAAAAGAGTTCCTGGGCTTCGTTGTGAATGACAGACTCAAGAGGGAACAGTTGGAAGCAGGGAGGTGCACGAAGGGGCTGTGCTCTGATCTAAGCAAGAGTTGGGAAGCATGTTGTGGCTTGAGAAGAGGCGTGACCTTGAGACTGAAGAGTCCTCAACCACACAGAGAGAGGAAGAGGAAAGAACTAGTCACCGGGGCCAGTTTCAGAATCAGATGGAGCCCCCAAAATCCCACGGTCCCTGCCCACCAGACTAGAGAGAAATGGAGGGCTCTGTGGGTGCTGCGTAGAGGGTGTTTGACAGCTGAGTGGCAGGAAACTGCTGGGATCTCAGCAGGCAACACCTTGGTGTCTGCAGGAATGGCCCCTCACTTCAGGCCCCCTCTTAGATACAGCAGGCGCCTAGCCTTGCTTCCAATAGTGGTGTAAGGGGAAGTGTTTTCAGTAGTCCTAAATACATGAGCAACATAGATCAACACGGGCGAGTTGGTGTTCGAAGTATGGGGTTTAAAATTCCAGGGTGCTCTCTGTTCAGCTGATGCTGTGACAGGACACCGCAGGCTTGGGTGCATCAGTTACTTTTCTTGCCACGGTGACAAAATACCCTGTGGAAGCAACGTAAGAGAGAGCGATGTATGTTTGAGCTCCCGGTTTCAGAGGGAGCCATCTGTCATGATGGGAAAGGCCAAGGCCTCAACCAGTCTGCCTATGTCTGTGGCAGCTGTGGTCCAGCCTGTTCAGATTTGGGTAGGTCATGGGGGCAGGAAGCTTAGGTCAGAGGCAAAAGGAGATGTCATCTTAAGACTCATCTCCAGGGACCTCCTTCTGCTATCCAATCCCTGAGTCTTAAAGATTCTGTAATCTCCTAGAACAGCGTCATCAGCTATGACCAGATGTTCAAACACAGGAGCCTGTGGGGACACTTCAAGTGCAAACCATAGTCCTGGGTAGTTCATAAGTGTTACCGCCCAGCAGTAACGTAAAAGAGAGAGGGTTATTTTGGAAAATGGAGTTAGAAAGAAGAGCAGCAGTAAGAGAGAGTTAGGGAGAATACAGGGTGGCCACAGGTATACCTGTCCACGTGGTTGGTTTACAAAATTAGACGGGAGTCGTGAACACTCAGTCATCTTCAATTTAACGCCCTGTTTGTAACAAGCCAACAGATAGAATAGGTGAGGTAAATCCCTCCCACAAGTTCGTCAGCATGCCAGCCCAATCAGAGACTTCTTTTTGTCTCTGCAGAGGTGGGACTTCCGATGTAACTGGAATCAGGAACGAGGCGTGGCAAATAGCAGGAGGTGGGCAGAGAGGTGTGGTTATGAGAGGCAGGCCTCAAACCAGGAGGGTTACACATAAGCAGCAGGGTTTTTTTTTTTTTTTTTTTTTTTGACTCACGAATTTAGGAGGCTGAAGAATTCAGTGCCAAAGTACTGACTGTTAAAGTCTGGTAAGGCCTTCTATCCTGCATCATTCCATGGAGAAAAGGAGATTGGGCAACAGAACATGAGGAGGATGAGGGTGTACGGGGTCCAGAGGCTAAAGAAATCTATCCTTTTACCTAGAGTTGATCCTCACAATAACTAGTCCATTCCCATGATAATAGGGCTCCTCATTATTCTATGAGCTGATGCCCTCTTTGTCTCCTCAGCCCTTGGAAGTCCCGTCTCTCAACCATGCCACACGGGGTGGGGGTGGGAGTTCCATTGTCAATACACAGACTTTGGGGGAACACATTTAACCCCAGTATTGAAAATCTTAGGCAGGGTTCAGGCTAACTGCAGGATTCACACTATTCTTCTTGAGGACCAGGACATCAGGGACTCTGTCTAGGGTGAGCTAAGGCGGGAGTGTGGTTTTTGTCTCTTCTTCAGGGTCTGACTTGGAAGGAGGCCCATGTGGGATTTGGGGAAATAAGACTAAGATCAGCATCTAGCATCACGTCCCTGTGCACACTCCACTTTTAAAGTTTGGGGTATTGACAGAGCGTACTTCGGAAATTCTGCCAGGGGGAGACATAGCACTCGAGGGGCTGGTTCTAAAATAGGCTCTGGTGCTCCCCAGCCAATATGTTGTCTGTTGCTAGAAGAGAAATATTTCCAGAGAGTGCAGCATCAGAGTGCCATGGCGAAGCTCTGGAGAATATAGTGCCTCGGCGCCTCTTCTCCCTCTCATTAGGAGAGAGCAGTGATATTTTAAATGCTTTAAAGTGGCTCTTCAGTCAAGGAGGAGTTTATAAAAATAATTTCTTTGCAAGGAGGACAGGGGTGACAGGCAGCAGCTGGGTGAGGGTTGAGAAGGCCAGGAAGGGACTTGAAGGAGGCTGGAAGCAAAAGCTGCTGGGTAAACTGGGCAGGCCTCTTAGCCCCCAAGTCAAGTGGAAGATGCTTCACTATACACAGCCTTGGGTGCAAAAAAAACATGGAACAGAAAGGAGCTCAATAGGCTGATGACCCAGTTGATGCCTGGCCTTCCACTCTGGAGCTCAATTAGACTGGCACCAGGCATGGGCATATCTAGGCATAAGGGCAGGGGATCTTCCTCTAGGAGATGTAGCTCTGCTTCGAGGAACATAACCAAGGCAGCCCCCAAGTTCCCTCTTTGTCCTGGTACCTGAAGGTAGGAAGAATCTGCACCCCTGTTCACAGCAGTCCCGTGGGAGAGACAGGGGCCTGTCCTAGTGACATTTTGGGAACTGGGGCTATATAAAAAGTCTGGATATCATGGCAGTCAAAAAGCAACCCTTTAAATGGAAAAGGAAGAGGAGGAAATGGTGGTGGTGGTAGAGGTGAAGGAGGAGGAAGTAGAGGAGGAAGAGATGGAGGAGGAGGGACAGGAGGAGATGAAGAAGGAAGAAGAGGAGGAGGGTGAGATGGAGGAGGGTGAGATGGAGGAGGAGGGTGAGATGGAGGTAGAGGGGGGAGTGGAGGAGGAGGAGATAGAACAGGATGAGGAGGTAGAGAAGGAAAAGGAAGAGGAGGAAGAGATGGAGGTAGAGGAGAAGGGTGAGGTGGTGATCCAGAAGCAGAGAAAAGTACTGTTTTCTCAAAGCAAAAAGGAAGGGATGGACTGGGAGGGCAGGCCCCATAACAATCCTTCATCTGCAAGGTGCTTAGCCAAGTCAGAGCTCACTAAAGTGCCCCTCATGGAAAGTAGAATGAGGTAGGTACCTACAGGTCAGAGCTCTTGCTGCCTCCCCAAGGTTTCTGATCAAGGATTGGGGGGAAACTGCACTCAAGTGCAGATCACCTGGCTTCAAGTTCACCTTTTCTTAGGGTAGTCTCACTGTGTCACACTGCCTACCAAGGTGGGCATCAATGTTCCCCCTATATCTGTACACAGCTGTCTCTTGCTATCAAAAGGGGGAATGTATTTCCATTCCTTCCAAATTTGGTTTGGCATTATAACTGGCTTTGGGCATCAGAATGTACGGCATCACTGGAGCTCGGGCATTAACCTAAGAGGCCAGGCAGCTTCTACTTAATCCAGACACCATGGTGCTACCATTTGAACATGACTTGTCCTCTAATAAAGCTAACTCTTGTGGGGGGTTAGAAGGATGAAAACTTGATCGGATTATGGAGACGTGATGGAATTAGATATGATCTTTGGATGGAGCTTTGTAAAGTGTCTTTGTAAAAAGAGGAGGGCAGACCAAAAGATGCCAGCACACAACTTGCTTTTGGTCCTGGTGTTTCAATGCAGCAATAGAAACCCTAGCTAAGCCAGGCGTGGTGGCGCATGCCTTTAATCCCAGCACTTGGGAGGCAGAGGCAGGTGGATTTCTGAGTTTGAGGCCAGCCTGGTCTACAGAGTGAGCTCCAGGACAGCCAGGGCTATACAGAGAAACCCTGTCTCGAAACACCCCCCTCCAAAAAAAAAAGAAAGAAAGAAAGAAAAGAAACCAAGGCAAGTTGATACCAGGATTGTGAGGTCTTGCTATGAAAGACCTGACCATGTTGTTTTGGTGAGGATTGTGGAAGGACTTTGGAACTTTATGTGAGAAAAGCCACTGAGTGTTCAAAACTTGGTTTAGCAGTTCTGTAGGAGCTTGAAGACAGGTATATTGAGAGCAATGCAGATGCTGGAGGCCTGGCTTGTGAAGTTTCAGAGAGATTAAAGACTCTTTGGGGGGCCATTTGTTATTTTGAATTAAGATTCTGTGATTCTGGTTAGCTGGAGCTGAAGAATAAGTTATGATTAACAAGCTATCAGAACTTCTAAAGTGAAAACTTTGCTTTGCTAGAATAGTCAATGCTGGTCGGCTAGGGCTGAGAAATTAGCTGTGATTGTGAAGAGACTAGCATCACTGAGATTAACACTTCTGGGAAATGTTTCCTAAGAGCCAGCACACAGGATCTGTGTTCCAGAGGCAGCCAGCATTGTACCTTGTGCTGGTAGCAGAACTTGGTAATATGGAAGAGTCACCCAAGTGATACTGGTTTTGAAGGCATGAAGGAGAGAAGTTGAGGCTCGGCACCGTGAAAGACTGGGAAAGGCCATTGATGAAGATGCAGCCCCAGTGGCAGTTGACAGCCCAGGACTAGAGGGGTCCTACAAAGAAGCGGAGGCTCAGCAACATGAAGACAGTCTCCGAGAGGCTACTAGTGAAAGTGCAGTCCAGTTGTAGCAGAAGACTCTAGTAGTTTAGAGATGACAGTACCATGGGATGATCAACAAGAACAGCAATAGCAACCGGGTGGACAACCAGAGCCTAGAAGACCAGCTGTGTGTGTTGCAGAGGTCAGAGCCAGAGAAGCGACCCACTCCCCTTTCTTGGAGCTGCCCAGAAGATCATGAGTATTAGACATTGGGCATTGAGTTCTCTACACTGTTGGAAATTGATTTTGATTTGATTTGATTGTGACTGTGCCCTGGTTCTTCCCCCTTGAAGTAAGAAAGTATTTTTTTTTTAATTTATATGACCCTACAGTTGAGATACTTTAAATTTTAAAAGACTTTGGATTTTAAGAGATTGGCTATTTTTAAGAGACTGAACTTTTAATGTGTTTGAATTTGTAAAGACTGTGGGATTTTTAAAAGTCATTTGTCTTTTTAATGTGAGATCTTGGGGATAAATGAGAAAGGAAAGGTTGTGGCTTAACAGTGATATATTTGTGTGTCAGGTTGACAAGGGGTCAATTGTGCTGACTAGTTTTATGTCAGTAAGACACAAGCTAGGGTCAACATATAGGAAGAAGCCTCAGTTGAGGAAAATGCCTCCATGAAATTCAGCTGCAAAGGTATTTTTTTCAATTAGTGACCAATGCAAGAGGGCCCAGCCCATTGTGGGTGGTGCCATCCCTGGGCTGGTGGTCCTGGGTTCTATAAGAAAGCAGGTTGAACAAACCAGGGGAAGCAAGCACCCTTCCATGGCCTATGCATCAGCTTCTGCCTCCAGGTTTTTGCCTGGTTTGAGCTCCTGTCCTAACTTCCTTTGACGATGAACAGCAATGTGGAAGTGTAAGCCAAATCAACCCTTTCCTCCCCAACTTGCTCTTTGGTCATGGTGTTTCACTAAAGCGATAGAAACCATCACTAAGACACATATGCATGTCTGCTGCTGTCTGTTCTTACCATACAATAATCAGTGTCACCTCTGGATGCTGCCACCAAAAAGGCCTTCAAAATTCAGGCCTTCATTAGCCTTAGACCTCTAATACCACAAGCCCTAATAAGCCTTTTTTATTTATTTATTTATTTATTTTTATCTCAGCGCCTACCCAGTATGTAGGATTGCACTGTTGGTAATGGAGAACTGGTTGACAGGCATTGTGATAAGCATGGTGAGATGAGGGTCTTGTAAAGCAGTAGGGTTCATAGATCTGGGGGTCCCATAAAAAAGAAGACATCTGGCCAGCCCACCAGACATCCAGCTGTTTCAGATGCCAGATGTGCCAGTAGAGCCACATGAATGTTCCAACCCTCAGACAAACAAGGTCTCAGGAATGATCTAACCTGATACCATGTGGAAGAGCCTTACCCAGCCACTCCTGAATCAACCCCTGTGGAAGAATCACAGTTGTTTCTTCTATGACATTGAATAACTGACGCTCCTCATCAGCACAGACTTCCTTCCTGACACGGGAAAGACTCACCCCTCCTGCCTCTCTGGTTCTGTTGACAGAACAATGCCAACCAGGGTTGATCTATAGACTCGGCTGCCATACTCTCCTAACCCTTATATACACCTGAGGGTGAGTTCCCTGCCCCTTCTCCAGCCAGCTATGTTCCGTTGCTCACCACAGACGGAGATCCTCTAGTCGAATAAGTTTTTGCTTTGCTTCCTCTCCAGACTTAGGGATGATTCTCTATATTCAAAGCACACTTGGTTTTGATGTCGTTTGTCAGTTGGTCTAGCTATTAGGTTAAATGCCCAAATCAGACCCGACTGCTAATTTGTTGCAAGTGGCACTCCAGTGAGTGGCTTTTATCAGTGGGATAATTCAATTTCCTTTTTTATATTTTATTGCTAGCCAAGAGAGGTTGGTCTAGCTGGGCAGAGAAGGCTTTTCCCACTGCCACTGTACTGGTGCTTGCACCACGGAGGTCCCTGGGCAAGGGGCAAGCCGGAGACTTCAGATGGTTGCCTAACCCCATGTCACTGTCTTCTAAGACGGCTGTACATTGTCACACATGCTGTGCCTTAGTTAATCATGTGTTGTCATATAAATCAATTACAAAATGATTAATGTCAATTTTCCTTTCATCACAGATGGCAGAAGGACTGAGGACCTGGGGAGAAGACAGGAGGAATCTGGGGGTTGGGGGGAAAGGAGCCACTGCCTCTTTCCCACAGAGAGAGAAATGCCACAGGATCCGGGCACTCCCTGCATCTCTCTACCTTCAGCCACCCTGTGAGCCTCTGCAGAGAGATTTTTCTGAATAATGGACCATTTTCCTGTTTTAATCAGATGCAATTTTGCAAGCAGTTTTTATGATTTAGCAAGTCCATTAAAACTGGCGTTTGTTCTGCTCTGACACTCGAAAGGGGCTCTGCAGAGCATAAACATTGGAAATTACTTATAGGGAGAGACAATATTAAAATTCCCCAGCCCAAGCCTGTTGTCTGAGAGATTCTGCTATCAAGCATCATGCCAGCTATCATCAGAGGCACTAGAGATATATACTGCCTCCTCTTTACACACTGGCTGGGGGCTCAGAAACTCAGGCAGCAATAAAGAAGCTGCTGCCTTCCTTCAACACTTTAGACATCCGGAGAGGAATGAGTCTTAAAGGGAACTTGCCGGAAGAGCAGGTCACGAGTACAAGATCAAGAGGAGGAGGGTGGGTGAGCATGCCTTTAAGAACCAATGTGGAAACTGCTTTCCGGCCCACAGTGAACAATAGGGTCTATTGGTCCATAATTAAGAAGGTTGTTTTTGTCAATTTCATTTGTAGTCAATTCTCAATTATCCATGTACTAACAGATGACCTGTTCAAATAAAAAACTCCCATTTCCGGCTCTCTGCTTTCCATTAGGGCCTCCTGCCTCCATAGAACCAGCTCGAAGCTGCCGCCAGAGAGGCGTTGGGGAATGTTATAGTTTGGATCAGAAATGTGCCGCAAAGGCCGTGGGTGGAAAGTTTGGTCTCCAGCCCATGTTACTCCTGGGAGGTATATTATCTTTAAGAAGTAGATCCTAGTGGGAAAAGGTTATGTCATAAAACCCTTGAAGGGGGGTGTTAGGACTCCAGTCTCCCACCTCCTTCCCATCCACCATGAATGAGTACCTTCATCCTCACCCCCACCATGATGTTCTGAATCTCTGCTGGTCCCAAAGCAACGGAGCCATTTAAGCCTGGCTCCCTTGAAAACTCTTAGACTGGGAGCCAGAATATATCTTTGTTCTTTGAAGCTATTTATCTCTGGTATTTGGTGTCAGTGACAGAAAGCTGACCAGCGTCTCTAAGCCACTGCTGAAATTAGGAAAGGTCAAACAGTATGGCAAACGAACACCATAGAATTCAACACAGTGAGGGATGGCTTTTGTGAAGAATGGGGATTAAAGAAAATATTTTGTTTTCAACATTTCAAGGTGTTACTGTTTTAGGAATAAACAATTAATATGTAAATAGATCAGAGTGTTCCAGGAGCCAATATGAAGTGGGCGATGAGGAAATGAGAGCAAAGGATGTAAATAATGATTTTTATGTGGTAAGAAGACTTGGAGAAGGACCATACATTCAAGAGGGCCAACTCAGGCACAAGCAAGAAGCATAAAGACAACAACATAACAAGCACACATGGAGGGTGGGACTTCATTTTCTCTCCCTCCTGGATTCCTACTGAAATGAAAACAAAACACAAAAGAAAACCTAAA
Source organism: Mastomys coucha (assembly GCF_008632895.1). Taxonomy (NCBI): domain Eukaryota; kingdom Metazoa; phylum Chordata; class Mammalia; order Rodentia; family Muridae; genus Mastomys; species Mastomys coucha. The sequence continues at coordinate 37,472,243 of NW_022196906.1, read as the reverse complement.
CTCCCAAGAATGGAAGAGAACAGAAAAGGAGACTGCAGCAATCAAAGATAAGAACCACTTCAAGAAGACAGGAGGCAGCTGGAGGGATTGGTAACTGATGAGAAGACACGTGAGAAGGAGGGCTGACAGGGAGCCAGCAGGTCCAGCCGCAGAGCTCCACTAGATCGTCCTGGAGGGTTATTAGTCTCAGGAACTGCCAGGATAACCCTTAAGGCAGATCAGCAGGCTTCATATACAGGCGAGAAAGGCACAGCGCAGGGTCTCGGTGGGATGCAAAGCTGAGGACGAAGGGCAAGACTGTTGGTTCCTGCGATGTAATGGCCCAGATATCCACAATGTCACAGCAGAATGTCCATGACAACGACCTAAAAAGGCGAGCATCCTTTAAACGAGTAACTGACCTTTACGAAAGTACAACTTACCCTCGAGCCAGACACAAAAGAATCTGGAGCAGGAAGCATGTGTGTTAACACTGTAGCCCCTGCATCCTCTTGCTGACTGTGGGACTGGATACATGGCAATAAGGCTTACATGAGACCCAGGGACTGGGTGGGGGCATTTGGTTTTCTGAAGAGGGGTAATGGAACTGAGATTTTTTTTTGATAGATCCTTCACCTACAAATGATTGTAAACCTATGAAAAACTTGGCAGAAAAATGCCCACTGCTGGGTGAGGACGATAGACAGTTGATCTGCCTTGATTTCTTTAAGTTCTCATGGGGTAACTCAGGACTGCCGAACCAACTCTGCTTGCAGATTTGGCCATTGACTTTATTCTAGTGTCTTAACATAGATGGGATGAGTTGATTCTATTATATTTAAAAATTGAACCTGGGGTTAGTGATGTATGGAGACGTCCAAAGAGCAAATATAAATGTCCTTGGAATATCGTATCCTTATGGAAACTTCCCCAGGATTCCAGAGACCCTGTCAAGGGCAAGTTTAACTGCCTGGTAAATATAGGTGTGTAGGCTGGGGATTCAGCAATTCTGTGAGCACTTGCCTAACATGGGCAAGAATCCATGTTTGCTACCCAGCATCAGGAATACAAACAACATGAAATAAAAGCTCATAGAAGAGCTGAGCCAAGAGTTAAAGAAGACAGGAAGGGACGTTTATGACAAGTTGGGAGATCATTTTCTTTGGAAGAGAATGGATTGTGACTAAAAACAGAAAAGAGAACTCTGGGTAGTAGAAATATTCTATTTTTTGGATAGAGGAAGGTATAAAAGAAAGAGTTAAAGACATGAAAGTTACTAAGAAGACAGGACAAGAAGTTTGGACCTCCATGCATACAGAAATAAAAGACATAGTTACTGAAGTTAAAAATTCAATGGAAAACTTAGATAAATATAGTAAGCTGGGTGTACAAACCTGTCCTGTGCCTATGACCCATATACTTAGGATGCAGTGGCAGGCACCTTAGGAGTTCAAGGCTAGCCTCTGCTATATCAAGTGTGAGGCTGGATGAGACGGTGTCTCAGGAAAACAGGACAAAAAGTACCTTTAAGCATGACTGAAGGATTCATGAAGAAAGCCAGGTGTGATGGCCAAGTGTGGCCATAAATGCCTGTGAGCCTACTCCTTGGGAAACAGAGGCAGGAGGGTCCCACAAGTTTGAAGCCAGCCTGATCTACACAAAAAAGTTTCTAGAACACATAATGAGAGCCCATCAAACAAACAACAAAAACCGAAACCCAATCAATAAAACGATGAATTAGTAAACTATAAAATAAATCATATGAAATTACCCAAAATATAAAGAGACGTTTAAAAACTTAGCAGCTAAGAAACAGACACGGTGCAAATGTTCTGCACATGCGCAGTAGTTAAAGTAACAAGGTGCGCGAAGAGGCAGTGTTCAGGGATAATAATCAGGAACTTTCTAGAACTGTAAACCCTGGTACTTGAGAGTTTGACAGATTCCAAGTGTGATACTTAACATTAAATGCTTGCCTGGTAACATTGCTGGAAAGCTAGAAAGCAACAAAGGCAAAGAAGGTCTTTGAAACAAGCAGAAAGGAAGGGTGCACAGTACCTACAAGGACTGCTACCTGCAGCCTTCCAGAGAGCGAGAAATTTTCAGAGGAAAGAATACCAGGCTTCACTGTATGCATAGCTAGAGCATCTTTTTTTATATATAGAAAAGGTAAAATAAAGACATTTCCAGATACATAAAAAGAAGAAAGAAAAAAACCAGGAAAATGTCTACGGAGCTTTGGGGAAAGTGCTATTATGGAGTAACTGCCTGAAAGCCTGATAAAAGCCTGTGTAAAGCTGGGCTCACATCAGTAAATTGAAACAGGCTATACTATTAAAAAGAAAACAAATATGTGATAATTATTGTGGTTATACATTGAAGTGGAATTAAACTTTCAACAACCTAACATATAAAATTGAGGAAGGGGTGGGCATTCATCGAGTCCTGACATTCTTCGTTAGATGGGGATAAAGAGAGAGGGAAACTCACTTTGTATTTTGTGTGAAGCATAAACACAAACATTTTAAAGGTATTTGTTTTGAGAGAGAGAGAGAGAGACAGAGAGAGAGAGAGAGAGAGAGAGAAATAGCTCCCAGAATAGTAGGCAGAATGTGAGGTGATAATTTTTATAAGCTTCACTCATTTCAATAGAATGCTAGAAAAAAAATAAATGAAGCAAATAAAAAGTAAATTGGTGGATTGAACTTTCTGAAAACAGACCCAACAATCTGTCTAATCTCATGGGCTCTTTTAGAACTTGACTTTACCTACCTGAAGATGGAGCCCATTGCTCCTGTTGTTGAACCTGGGAAGCATGTCCCTCTGTTCTTCCTCAATCTCTCTTCTCCCCACCTTCTCTTCTGTCTCTCATGCCCCCCCACACACACACACACGAGACAGGATCTCACTATGTAGACCAGACTGGCTTCAAACTTGGCTACCACATAGTGAGGAAGCCCAACCACACAGAAAGGTCACCGGCAGGTCATCTAGACTGGTAAATTCAACTAAAGTCTCAACAGCCAAACAGCTTCTACTACCAGACATATGCCAAAGGACAAAACAACAACAACTAAGAGCTTATATGGTTTTATTTATGATTCTAGGCTTGGGCAACACCTCATTCCACAAACTAGAATGCCTGTTCCAGTGGGCTGGGCAGAGGGGATGACGTTAAAGATGGAGAAGGGCTAAAGAAAGCAGAAACAAAGAACAAAGGATCAACTTTCCTTGTAAGACTGGGACAGAGAGAGACAGGATACCTGGAAATAACATCAGGCCATGCCAGGTTACTTCCTGCCAGAGCTAAAGGACTCAAAGTTTCAAGTGGAAGGGATGTCCTTGTGTGCAAGGGATGTCCCTTTGTTAGCTGTTTAGGACATCTTGGTGATCTTCATTCTCCCAAGCCTTCAGACAGTCAGGATGTGATTTCACTCTGGTTTGGTAACTTGAAACTTCCATCTGGGTGATCCTTTATTTTGATTGCTTTAGATGCAGTCTTATTTTGGACCAACATGCAGTAATTGCATGTATTCCTGGGACATCACATCTCAGGGCTGGTACACAGTGGATAATGATCAGATTAGGGTAATTGGTGTATCTATCATGTCAGACAATTACTATGTCTTTGATTTTTAGTCTGGTCTATTGGGGCACCGGAGTCTAGCTCAAAATTGTGGCTTCCTATAATTCTTATTTAACACACATTAGTGAATCCTGGGATGGATATCAGCCTTTGAGACTCCATGTGAGGCCCCCTAACACGTAGAGCACCTGTGAGCATGTCAAAATATTGTCTAAGACCAAGAATATCAGGAAAGCTTGGTAAGTACGCACAGTCAGGGACATACAGAAAGAATAAACGCACAAAATAAAACAATGGTATTAAGCCTGATAAAACACTGGTTATTTCCTGGTGGTCTCAAAAATGGAAGTGGCCTAAAGTCACCTGCTCTAAACTGGGCACAGTGTTACAAGCTCACATGTTATCCTGGCAGTCGGCAGACAGAGACAAGGAGGTTGTAATTAAAGGTTCTCTTCAGTTATATCAGAAGTTCAGGGCTAGCCTGGGATACATGAGACCCTGCCTCAATAAATACATAAATGAAGAGGCGTTGGAGATGTGGCTCAGCTGACAAAATGCTCTCCAACAGTAAACAAATCAGCTCTACACCTAGTACCACAAGAACCAGGCATGATGTGCATGCCATCACCTTCGAGGTTGAACCAAGAGGATCAGAAGGCCACCTTGGGCTCTACAGGAGGTCTGAGGCCAATCTGAGATGCATGAGACTTTGTAAGTTCATAAATGTCACTTGCTAAATGACTGTCAAGTTGGTTTTGAAAGCGTATGTGCTACTTAAAAGTGAAAGCATGGAAAAACTGAAAATAACAATTTAGAAAGGGCTAACCTAGTCATATTCTATTCTAAAAAGCACCCGAGTACAACTGTTTTGTTGTACATTATTAAAAAGAGACAGCCATCACGTAATTAAAAGGAACCATTGCTGTGAATATATAGTAACCCAAAATTTGCATGAAGCTAATAATGTAGGCTTTTTCTTGGTTGGTTGGGGTTTGAGACAGTATCTCACTAAATATTCCAGGCTGGCCTAAAACAGGATTTACCTGCCTCAGCACAGCTTTGCATTAAATTACAAACATAAAGCAGCCAGGCAGGGGTGACCTTATCACCTGGGAGACTGAGGAAGGAGGATTACAAGTTTGAGGCCAGCCTGGAATACATGAAGAGACCAGACCCTCTCTTTAAAAACAAGTGTGCATGTGTGTGTGTGTGTGTGTGTGTGCGCGCGCGCGCACGTGCGCGTGTATATTCAAAACTACTCAATTACAAGGGAAGATCTGCCTATCTAAAATCATAATGGCAATTGCAACACAGTGTTCAGCAACTGATAAGTTAAGCCAATTAAGAAAAGTGAGGACAAAGGGTTAGAAAAACACAGCCAACAGGCTTGACTGTACCTACCAGGAGGTGAGCATGCATTCTTTTCAAGGATGCACAACAAACCTGTGGTAAGGAACAGGCAGGGTCCTGGAACAAGTCTCATCAAATACCAAGGAACTAACGTCATCTGGACCGTGCAGTCCATCCACGGGGCGTGTGTTAACACTGTAGGTCCTGCATCCTCTTACCGGCTGAGGGACTGGATAGATGGTAATAAGGTTTACATGAGACCCAGGGACTGGGTGGGGGCATTTGGTTTTCTGAAGAGGGATAATGGAACTGCTTATGTTAGAAATATACTTGAGAACTATTTTTAGAATATCCTACATGGCCATACATTTAAATACACGTTTCATGTAACTTACGGTCAAAAAGAAGGAAATGTGGAAGTTAGAAGACATTTGGCTATAAAGGATAATCAAAACACAACATATCAGAGCACACAAGATGCACCTACAATAGCTATTAGTCTGAAATATACAGCCTTAAATGTCAAAATCATTAAAAAAAAAAAAGATTGAGATGTTAGAAGTTTCCACTTACATAGCTGGCAAAGGCATCAGAAAGTTGAAGTAAAAAGATAAAGGCAGAAATTAATGACTGTTTTTATTCAGTTAATTATTAATGAAAATGCTACAAAACCAAAACCTTGGGAAGGAGCAGAAATGGAAGGGGAAGGAAGGGGAAGAAAACTCAGAAACACAGCTTTGGATATAAAAGAGAGTTTAAATCTTATGGCTAAAATGAATATCTTCATAAGTTGTACTAAGAAATTATAAATAGGAAATACAATTTTCTAGACAAATGAACCAATAACCCTCATTCAGAAGATACTTAAAAACCAGAATGGAGTTATTTCAATTCCATCATTAAAAAAAAAAAAAAAAAAAGCGAATAAGCAACTGAAGTTTTGCCTGCGTCCAGCAGCAGTAACTACAGCTAGCCAACACAAGTGTCTGGTGGCTGTAGAGAAATTTGTACCAAATATTCAAGAGACAGAATCCCAGTCTTATACAAAATGCCCTAACTTGCGTTTCTCAGACTAAAACGTACAGTGTAACCTCTTGACTCTTACTCAGATAAATATTGTGGTTCCATTGCTGTGGGGCAGACTTGAGATCCAGCATTTCTCACAAGTACCCAGGTTATACCAGACTCACGGGTTTCCATAAATCAATGAAGTAAGTCAACAGCTCAATAGGAAACGGGTTGGAAGGTATGTGCATCCCCTCCACAGAAGAGGGAACTTGGAAGGCCTATGAAGACTTGCTCTGCTCGGCTGTTATTAACAAATGCTGACTAAAAGCGACATCCTGTTTTCCACCGATCCAATTAGTGAATGTGCAAATGAGCAAATTTACCAGTACATAAATAAATACACTGAACAAGAAAGCCCTCCAGCAGGTGGAGTGGGGGAGGTTTAGCATACACAAGGCCTTGGGATTGATCCTGACACCAACAAG
>NW_022196906.1:37441717-37465825 GCF_008632895.1 Mastomys coucha | reverse complement strand
GAGTGGGAGGTGGGAGGAGAAAAGCGGCTGGGAGGTGGGAAGGTGTGGAATGGGAGCAAGGTGGGAAGTGGAACTCTAAAGACGGGAGGGTGAGGAACTGGTACAAGCGGGTTTGAAAGCAACTTGCTACTGCCTAATGAAACTCAAGAAGCCCTGTTGTGGATGGACACAGCAGAGGTATCCAGATTTTCATTTGTGCTTAGGGAAAAATAGCCGATTCAAACCAACACCCTAAATGTGGTGGTGAGATGCCGGAAATAATCCAAGCCTCTGTGACCAGGAGGCCAGTTGACTGACTGAGTACTAGACAGCAGTGAAGTTATGTGTGGGACACTTACATACCCAAGCAATGTTTGAAGGAAACAATCCGAAGATTAGTAAGTCTAACTTTAGACCCTTAAATGATAATGTGACTGACTCGCAATAAAGAGCCTCATATATCATGTGCATGTAACAAAAGTATAAAAACATTTGGAAATGGAAAATAGCAAAGTTGTAACGGTGATTTGTAATCAAGGAATGAAAGAAATAGAATGAGTTAAAAAAGATTTTCTTACAGTAAATGCTAAAATTATTCTAATCAGATCATCAAGAAAACGAAGATACTGATGTGTGTGTGTGTGTGTGTGTGTGTGTGTGTGTAGCAAGAACAGGATGCAATTAAAAAGAAACATAATACAAAATATGTTTTGAAATATGTGATATATATGATGGACATTTTGTGATTTAAAACATTCAATAGAAAGCTGAGGTGATATAGTCACTGGAATCTTTTTGAAAGAGAAGAAAAAAGAAGAAAAATATGAAAGCAAAAATGACAAAGGATAACTCAGGAGACCTATGACCTCATTAAGAGACTCTCAGACCATAAACATGAGAGAGAGCAGTTTCAAAAAATACTACAGAGGAACTTTCCAGAGCTGAAGAGACTACTCAGATAAAACAGTTCTGTGCTCAGTAAGACGTGTAAAGATTCAGAACAGCAAAGCTAAAGAAAGGTAGGGTGTGGAGAAGGGTGTGCTGCTTGGAAGGAAAGTGACAGCTCAAAAGGATGGAAGGGAGGGAGGGAGGAAGGGAAGGAAGGAAGAGAGGGAGGGAGGGAGGGAAGAAGAAAGGAAGGAAGGAAGGGAGGGAGGGAAGAAGAAAGGAAGGAAGGAAGGGAGGGAGGGAAGGAGGGAAGAAGGAAGGAAGGGAGGAAGGAAGGAATGAAGGGAGGAAGGAAGGAAGGGAGGGAGGGAGGTGGGGGAGGAAGGAAGGAAGGAAGGAAGGAAGGAAGGGGAAGGAAGAAAAGGAAGTAAGGAAGGAAGGGGGAAGAAGGAAAGAAGGTAGGAAGAAAGGAAGGGAGAGAGGGAGGGAGAGAGAGAGGCAGAGAAGGAGGGAGAGAGAACATCTGATATGGGGGAGGCTGGCGATTGATTCAGTTGGGAGAATGTTAACCCAACTTATACAAGACCTGGGTTTGATCCCTAACACTGCAATAAACAGATGTGGCAGCACATGCCTATAATCCCAGTGCTTGGGAGGTGGAGGCAGGAGGAGCTCAGGGTCATCCTTGGCTACATAGGGAGTTAGAAACTAGACATGCCAGACCCCAACCCACCTCCAAAAAAAAAAAAGAGTTAGAGCTGTGAGTAAATCTTGAATGATAAGGAATGGTAGGTGGCATGCAAGTAGGTCCGTAAAGTCAGGTGAGAGAGGCCCAGAGGAAGAGACAGGCAGCTGTGGGTAGTGGGGACTGTACAGAAAGGATGTGTGACTAATCCGATGGGACAGTCATCCATAGCTCCCTGAGCCAAGAAGTTGACACCGTTTACCGATTTAAAAAAAAAATAAAATAAAGAGCAACATTTAAAGGGTGAAGAGGGGTTAGTTAGGGATAATTTAAGAAATCTAGCACTTGGCAAGCACACCCAATAATCAATAGATAATGCGTAAAGCACATATATCAAGATGTATTAAAACACATTGTTTAGGGATATGAAAGTAATTCCAGAGTAAAGACATAAATATTGTCAAAATGGTATCTGCTGGGGTACAGTGAGGAGGCTGCTGAAAGGCATAGAGCTGGGAACAGCTATATTTCATCAGAAGCCTAGAGGTGCTTCTGTGCTTTAAAATGTTTCTCTAATTTTGATTTTTTTTTAAAAGCAGCCACTTTCAGGTCCTGGCAAGCTTTAAATGTTTCCAGACTAAGGAAATTGCATCCTACTCTGTATGCATAGGAGAGCCCCTGAGGAAGTGAGTTGGGATCTCTCTCAGATGGACATAAGCAGATGTAGACTATGATAGAGTAAGCCCCCTCTCTCTAGCAGAGTCTTCCAAGCTCAGTATGCTCTGCATGGCATTGACACTGATGTCCGGTGAATACCTGAGTCAAATGCCCCAGGCTACAGCCAAGGGGTGGGGAAGGAGGAGGAGGAGGAGGAAGAAGCAGAAGAGGAAGCCCTTAAAATTTTGATCCTTTAAACCTCTAACATAAGCAAATGCATTTTCATGGGGAGAGGCAGGCAGAGTCTCCTGAATTTATTTACTTTATTTCTGGCTTTATATTATATTGATTGATTTCATGTTATGTAAGTAAGCTGGGATATGAGTGTACCTTTACAGTTTTGTTTGTTTTGTTTTGTTTGTTTGTTTGTTTGCTTTTTTAGTGTTTATGAAGGTCTTTAAAGTTCATAGTTTAGCCTTAACTCTAGATGAGTCTAAGCCATCCTGGCCTGTTGTACTGTGCTAAGTTTTATTGGCCTCAAATGGGCTCCTGGTATAGTTTGTGCCCTACTGTCTTGATGAACTACTGGCAAACCATTGCTACAAGCAATCTGTTCTTGTACAGACTCAAATGTGGGACGATAAATTACTCATTGTCACTCACTAGCTTCCATCCTACAATACACTTTCATTAGATGTTGATCAATCTTGACACACTCACCTTTCCTCCCAGACTTTAAGTCATCTAGAAATTAGACATACTACTTTATTACCAGATTTGGATCTTGAGCCACGTGGAGTCTGATCAGATGAGGCAGTCCCGAAATACAGAAGACTCCCTAAAGGTCAAGGGCTGGACTGATGGCTATTGAGTGTCACCTCAGGAACCTTATGCTCAATGCTGGTCTGCAGGAGGCCTGAGGGTCATAGGGCCCCATTGACTGACACAATGGGTTAGATGAGTGGCAGGGATTGGCTCACAGAGTCTGCTCCTGAATAGTCTAAGCCACTGACCTTGATCATATGCATGTGTGTTTACAATCTCTTTCGGTGCATCGAATGGCTTGTTCTCTGGCTCCGCATTTCTCTACCTTGTTCATAGGGATGGAGAGTCTGTCAAATCTACTGCTGAATCAATACCCATTAAGCCTATAACATTCTCTTTATCTACCAGCCTCAGAGCCCCATCAAAGAAAACCAGGTGAGGAAGAAGTGTTTCATTCTCCTCTGTGAATCCAAGGCAGAGCTCCTAATGACTACTGCTGTGTTTTCTAAAGCTGGGTGGAAGCTCAGCCCATGAGTTCTCTGTTTGATAGTGGCTCCGAGATCCTATCCATTTTCACAACCAGAAAAGTCTGCCAGAAACCTGGACATGTGACTTGGGAGAAAACTAAGACCTCCCTTAATATCCTTGGTATCTGTCTTGTGTTCTTCATAGAACAAAATACATGCTTGTATCTGTGTTATTGTATTTTATATGGCTATGATCATAATATATGCATGATTTTTATAGTGTGTTTTGATAGTGGTGGCGGTGGTGTTTTGTTTGTTTTTAAAACCGAATTTCTCTGCATAGTCCAGACTAGCCTGAAGCTCTATCACCAGGCTAGCCCCAAACTCATGGCAGTCCTCTTGTTTCAGATTCCCAAGTGCTGACATTACTGCCATGTCTAGGTTGTGATTTGCATTTTCATAGGGCAACACCCTTTCCTTAACCATTCTGCTACTGTTGGCTACTCAAGAGTGTTTCCAGCATTTCCTACTCTTTATGCCTGCTCTTTTATGAATTCATTATCTACTAAATATGGAGTAGGGTTGAGAGCTGGAGCTGTAAGAGAGCATGCAGAGATGACCAACCGATGGTCATTTGGGGAAATCTCTGAGTCTAGGGCAATGGGTGCAAGAAAATTTACATGCTGATGCTGTGCAGGGAGCTGAGATCAGGGACTCCAGGACTCAGGACCACCGGGACAGCCTCTAACAGCATCCAGAACTTGCTGGTGAGTTTCTCCCCGCTCCCCCAACTCTAGCAAGCCTGGTGACCCCATTTAACCCCTAACTCTCATTTCCTTTTTTTCAAGTTTAAGAATTCTAATTGATCTGCTACCTGCCTTTCAGGGTTACCATTAAAATCAAAGTGAGCTCATCAATACTAGTTTTGTCGATGTGCGGTGTGAAGCACTGTGGCACAAGCAAGTCCTTGTGGAATTGAATTAAATCTTTCTCTCTTTAGAAACCTATCTGGGAGGGACCATACAGGCTGGAGGTAGGGAGTGCTGCCCTCTCATGAACACCTTCAAAACAACAACAACAATGCTAGAAGGATCTTTGGAGAGGAAAGACAATGAGGCAGAAGGGCTTTGTGTGAGGTTTCTGGAACCAGTTCTCTCTTGTGGAGTGCCTACATAATCCATGCACTTATAGAACCATAGTCTTTGAGAACTCTGTGCATCGCTCTGCATAGCTTTCAATGCGTATGATCTCATCTGAGCCCTGTTCTCTCCATGAGAGGGAACCAATGCTGTCTTGTTAGTGTTCTCCCTTCCCCGAGTGTGAGGCAGACTCGGACTGTTAAAGCTGGCTTTTCCTCATATTCTTTCAGATATGAGCTCCTGGGCAGGCAGGAGTTCAAATGTGTGCCTCTAACTGGGAAAGAAGGACACTGGTTGATAATTTAGCATCTCCCCTCTCCAGTTCCCAGCATGTCCCCAGGCATGGGGTCACAGGAAGGGTCCTGGGCATGGGGTCTTGCCTGTGGAAGTCTACATAAATGTGCAATGAGCCCAGAAAACTAGAAAGGTCAGGCCTCCTCTTTTCTCCTAAATGAACCTAGCATCCCCAGAGGCCAGCAGATGAAAGGAAACCTTAGGATGCTCACATTGGCTGTAACAGATTCCAAATTGTCTTGGCAAGATCAAACCCCAAGGCTAGGAAGGTAATTCCATCCGGAGGAATGCCTCGTGCTGCTTTGTTCTGGTTTTCACTTCTAATTTGAGACAACAGGAGAAATAAGCAAACAAAAGTGTTCATGCAAATATCAGAGTCTTAGAGAGAGAGGAAGCCTTGGGCTCTGACATTCTCTGCATTTTTGGCCCTGAGCCTTTGGAAGTCACAATCGCCTATTGAGGGAACTCAGGCTACAGACACATGCAGAGCCACATTTCCTTATCCAAGGCAAACCCATCCCTTAGGGGGTCTAGATTCTGGACAGAAGTATTGGGTAGGACAATAGAGCAACCAGCACTCCCTGACAGGTTTTCTTAAAGATAAAAGGACTTGGGGAGATGGCCCAGTTGGTAAATCAGCTTGTAAAGTGCTTGCCATGCAAGCTTGAACCCCAGAACCCACACAAAATGCCAGGCATAGTGGTACAGGTTTGTAGTTCAGGTGTGGGAGAGTGAAGACAAATGGAACTCTGGAGCCCACTGGCTAGCCAGCCTAGTTTTTTGGTGGCCTTGTCTCAAAATAAGGAGAGCACCCGAGTTACAACACCCAAGTTTGTCCTCAGACCTTCACAGGCATGCACATACATGCACCTGTACATGTATGTGTACTCTATGTATATGTAAAGACAGAGAGAGAGAGAGAGAGAGAGAGAGAGAGAGAGAGAGAGAGAGAGAGAGAGAGAGAAAGAGAGAGAAAGAGAGAGAAAGAGAGAGAGGCAAAGACAGCAGAGAGACAGAGACAGAGACAGAGATCAAGGGAGATCTTAAGCCCAAGGGCTGTCCCCATTGCCCACAGGTGCCAGAAAGGACCCTAAATAGACCGCCAGTGTCTCTAATCCTCTCTCTGCTCCCATCAAGCAGCGAAGTATTAGAAAACGTACTGCACCTTTCTCTGTTTCAGCATCCGTAGAGAAAGTGATCCTTTGGATCTATCCTTTTTGAGAGCACTATTGATGCTTTTGTTCAAGTTAACCAGTAGGGGGCACCTGTTAGAAAGTGGCATCGCTTAAGTAGAGGCGGATAGTAATCATTAAAAAAGAGGGTCTTTGCCTACAGCCTGGCATTGGCTTATGAAACAGCATGGATATCAAGGACTACACTAGACTTTCCTGGATTCTGTCAAGTCATGGCTACCCCGTGGAGGGAAACGTAGAGAGCTGAAACTCTTAGGATGAACTGGATAAAATAGGACTTTTCCGCCATGGAAGGCTGGTCACAGCTGGCAAAACAGATGGCCAGGTGATGTCACTATCTCTGTTTCTTCCTGTGCTACCCAGTGTTCCTCATAACATATCACTGAAAGCAACTCTGAACTTTATCAACCCTGTGCCATGGGGCGGGGGTGGGGGTGGGGAAAGAAGGGGAAGTTTTTTCTGTCACTCCCTAGAGGCATTGTGCAGGAGACAGCAGGCTCGCGTCATAAGGAGTCACATGGAAGCTCCCAAAAGGAAGCTGACTCAAATACAGTGACAAAATGCGTGGACCATCCAGCCCGTCACACCGAGAAAATCCCTCCCAATGGCCACTCTGGGGGTTCTTGTCTTACTTTTATTAAGGAAGGATGGCATTTTTATGGTAAAATATATTAAAAAGTTCATTCTGAATTATTTTCTTCTCCTTGAACAAAGGGATAGTGGGAAGCAGAGGCCCCAGAGGCAAGAGACCATCAGAATGCACTGATTTCAAATTTTCTGTTAGCTGCAGGAGTCTCTTTTTTACCAGGAGCGTCTATGGGTTCCAAGATATAAATCTGATCCTTTGGAGGCGCTGTGGGTAAGGAGGGGAATGAGGAATGTCTTTCTCCAGTGGACCCTCCTATTCCATCCCAAATCGGTCTCTGCAGTACCACCCCCAATCCCAGGAGGACACGCCCATTTCTTGACAGATACCTTTTTAATCCACTCTCTCTTGTTGCCTGAATTTGGGGTAGGAAGCTGACCTACCCAACACTGACACATAACTGGTCAGTGTTAAACTCAAGCCACAAGTCAGTACCCTGAGTCATGTGCCCTGGCACACTGGGCTGTGGCCACTGGGTCTCAAAGCTTCTCATATGGGCAGGGGGAGGCTATTGGAATTTCTGCGCTGAGGTCCAAGAACAGGAGTCAATGGTGGATCTCAAAGTCCTCATCAAGAGACCTGAACAACCCCATCAACACCCTGATGTCACAGCTTGGGGGAGCCTCTGCCACCTGGGATGATTCCATGATTTGACAACAGGCTCCTGTCCTTTAAGGCAAGAGGCCCCACAGAAGAGATGTCAGAGGACTTGTGGAGTGACATCATGTGATGTGTGTTTTATTTTGAGCAGAAGCATCCGATAGACTCCAAGGTGCTGCTAGTGAGCAGGAGGAAGGAAGGGAGGCTGAGCCGGCTCCTTTGCCATTCATGACATCTAAGCCAGCTGCAGGCTGTGACAATGCACCCACCTGTTCCAGGTTGGAGTGTCAGCGCTATTGTGAAACGCTTGGTGTGAAAACGTTCAATAGCATTCAAATCTATTAGCATTATCCCTGGGTATTTCACCATTACATCTGCCAATGAAAGAAAAGGAAGAGCTCTGAGAGTCTTTAAACATAATTTCAACTGCGGCAAATTTTTTGAATGTGCTGCTGGTTTTCGCACGCAAAGCTTCTTGTCAATGGAGATTATCAACAATTTGAAGAGAATGTATTGAAAACCTGGAGTCAGACTCACACGAAGCTGTCACAGGCACAAAGCCGGGTTGAAAATGCTGTGTGTACGTATGGGTGCGGTGTTTATTGTTTAAGACTTAGAAACTATGCCGTATTGGCTAAGATCTACATTTTAGGCAAATTTAAATTGTATCCTCCCTAATGCTTTGTATCTTCCTTCATCCTTTCAAAAACATTATGAACAGAGAGCCAGGCAATACTCTAGCTCCAGAGAACATGCCTCTGGACAGGCAAAGCCTCTGTCTTCTTAGAGTTGACATTCTAACACTGCGAGACAAAGAGCAAGAGATAAAATAAATAAATGCCATGTGTCAGATGATGAGCACTATGGGATAATTAGGACTATGGGAAAACGGGTCTGGGCTGGTCTCATCAGAAGCCAGCACTGAGCAAAGGGATAGGAGAAGAAACGAAGGAAGCGATGCCCCAGAGACAGAGCAAGAGCACTATGCTCCAGGGCAGGAAGCAGGCTTTGTGGCTACAGAGCTTACAGAGTAAACATGGCAGGGAGAACCAGATGATGTCAGAAATGATGGAGTCTAGACTGGGAGGAGGCATCAAAGACACCTGGAGAATACTGCTCCCAACTTTGAGTGAATTTGAAGCCACTGAGTGACATCATATGGTGTGTGTTTTATTTCACATGAGACAGAGCTGTGGCCCTAGTGGCACCCAGCATCTAGGGCTGTGTCCTCCTAAACTAACCTTGCTTCTGACTCTAATCTTTTTGGCTCGCACATTTTTGTGAAGTTCTCACATGGTCCGTAGCTTTCTGTATCTTCCTCCCAAATGTCTTTTCTGGTTATACTAGCTAGAAGTGATCTTGTTGTTTGTGGTCATCAGTGACAACTGATAACTCAGAGTAAGGGTGATGCCAGGATGGATGATTGGTACCCTCCTCTGCAGCTCAGTTTTCTCAGCTATATATGGAGGTCGTAACCATCACACAAAGCAGAATGAGAGCATGCAGGAGCTTCCAGCACCTGACTCAGTGCTTGGCAATCAGCAGTATAAAATTTAAACAGTGCTATTGTTCCTCTGCTGGCCTTTGTCACTTCATCTTGGAAGCAGAGATGACAGGGAATCCTGATGCACCTCCCCCGCCTCTGAATCTAGTTAGAAGGCTGTGCACTGCTGCACAGCATCCTAACACCTGGGCCTACGTAAAAGGCTGGAGGGTGAGAAGAGGGTGGGCCTGTGGGTGTCAGGAGTCTCATTAGCTGGTCCATCACTCAGCAGATCCGCAGCATCAGTACCCAATTCCCAAGCTTCTGCAGTGCAGGGTACCACTCACCCGTCAGCCCTAGTGCAGGCCTGCAGACAGGAGCCACGGTGTGTGCCTGAGTTAGCCAAGGAGCAGTCAGCTTAGGGTGGGAGACCAAGCAGTGAGGTGTCAGTTTCACCAACACCTGGCATCTCCAAGGCTGAGTTAGCAGGGGGCTATCAATCTCCAGACAGGAAAACCAGAGACACAGAGGAGAAGAAACAATCAAGAATGAGACAGTAACAAGCGAGAGGAAGCAAGAGACTGGGGGACTATTTTAAGTAATGCTTGATAAATTACCTGCCTGTCCTGGCCTCCTCATAAAGGAGATACTAGGGGGCTGATGTTTACATCTGACAGCTCACCAAAACAGCCTGCTACAGGTACAAGACAGACCAAGGCTGAAGCAGACAGCTGTGGGCTTCCTGAGCATGGATCTGGAGAGGAGGGGAGCTGTCCGTGTCTACTAACCACAGGCTCACAAGTGACCACATATGTAGTGCTGTGCACATACATGGAAATGTTCATACACATGAGGAGTGAGGTGGTTGGACTCATTCTTATGTACAAATGCATAGTGCCAAGTCCTGAGCATGCTACACTCCCACACATTGCATGTGAGTCCTTTCCTACCCCCACCTCCCTTCTAGGTCAGGGAAATGCCAGGACCCATGTGGTGACTAAATGTCAGTGGGTATGAGAGAACCCCCAAGCTGAGAATGGGCACCTTAACAGTTGGGGAGATGGGGCATTACAATCTTCCAGAAGTTAACATCATTGGCTAGATCTTTGGGCTACCCTGGGAGCTACCCCACCAAGGCATTTAACAAGTATAATTAATTTAACTAACAGCCTTCTGTGCAAGTAGTAAGATTACTGTAGCAAAGATGTTTTTAAATAGGTATCAAGGTCTGGCTGAACCGAAGTTCCTGCCCTTTTCTCCATTCCTTGGCATTGAACCCACGTCCCGCTTTCTAGAATAGAAGTGTCTGGACTCAGGAGGATCACATCAGACTGCTTTCTCCCTGAAAAATATGAATGACATCTATATCAGACTCTGTATCTTCAGGTCCCATGTGTGAGAATTCAACCAACTGCAAGTCAAAAATCCCTGTGAAAAAGTGGGGATGTAACATGTGCCTAGGATAGCCCTTCTGGGGATAAGGCAGGAGAACTGTAAGTTTGAGGCTTGATTAGAGTTTATAGAGAGATCATGGCTCAAAACAAACAATTATATACATACACACATATACTATATACATATATTATATATAATATACAGATATATGTATATATGCATTTATTATATATCATATGTCATACATTATACATTATATTATATATTAATTATATATTATATATTATACATGGAAATAAATATCCTATACTAACATGTGCAGATTTTCTTGTCATTATTCTTGGGGTTATATAATATCACATCAATATGAGAAATAATCTAAAAACAATCTAAGTATATGAAAGACATGTAGGTTTTCTATAAGGAACTTGACTACTCATGGATTTTGATGTCTGTTGGGGAGAGGGAGCCCTGGAACCATTGCCCTGCACATACCAAGGGAGGACTCTGCACCTCCTTTCAAGCTATTCAAGCTACAGGATGGCATTAAGAGCAGATTTGGTTGCCATGAAAATGTTAAAACCTCCACTGAAATGACAGCTTTGTCATCTTGGCATACCCTATAATCTACCTGGGAAGAGAGTCACAATGAGGGATTGTCTACATTGAGTTAGCTTGTCTGTGGGGATTGTTTTAATTAAGTTAATTGATGTGGCAAGACCCATCCCACTGTAGGTGGATCTATTCCCTAGGCAGGAGGTCCTGAACTGTATAGGAGTGGAAAAGTCAGGCTTTGTACAAGCAAGCTATCATGTGTGTGCATTTATTTCTCTCTGCGCTTGACTGTGGATATGATGTGACTGGCTGTTTGAGATTCCTGCCTTGACTGTTCCTTAATGATGGGACAAATGTCATAACCTAGAAGTTAAAGCAAACTCTTTCAGTGTTTTTTTATCACAGCAACAGAAATGAAAGTAGAACAGCTGGAGTCCCTCCTAGGACTGAGCAGAATGCCTACCTTTGCTCCTTGGTATTCTTGCAGTGTGTGGACTCTGTTGTAGCCAGGCTTTTGGCTATTTCATGGGTTTCTATTTCTACTACCCTTCTCTACCCTTATCCCTTCCAATCCCGAAATTCTACTGAAGAGAAAAAGAAGGCTAGAGGCAAAGGGGAGCATCCATAGATACGATTAGACTATATCCTGCTGATTAGGGGCATCTAGTTCCTTGGGGGCAATTTTGAGCTTCGATTTGAGGATATCTCCATCCAGCAACTAGGAACCAGAAACCAACAACCAGCAACCAGCAACTCACAACCGACAACACCAGCAGCCACCTACAGCAGGAGGATCAGCAAGCCACCGTACTCCTCTCAGGGCTCTTGCATTTATACATCCTCCCTCTCAAGAATCCCCAGAATTCCAAATGTCATACACTTGCAAAAACTATCTGCAGCTGGCAAAATCATACCCCTCTCAGAGCATGAGGCAAGTCACAGTCTGCTGCTACGGACAATCTGAAGTAGCCCCATGTCTCACACCTTGGGATTAAAACATATTCCCATAACATTCTATGTTTTTAAAGAAACCCAAATTCCCACATACATGTTGTTTATGTGCCTCAAACATTCAAGTACAAATGGGACTGAAGAAGTGGCTCAATCTACCAGCACATAGAAGAGCCAAGTTGTATTCCCACTGTGTTTGCCCAGCCAATGACTGTAACTTCCAACTCCAATGGATCCAGTGCTCTCTTCTGGTCTCTGTGGACACTGCATGCACAGGGTACACATATATACAGGCAGAACACTCATGCACATAAAATAAAAAATCTTAAAAAAAATTTCAGGTACTAAAATCTTACTCCACAAGATGATAATATTAAGAGACCTTCAAGAATCTCCTTAATGGCTTTAGTGCCATTAGGAAAGAGACCCAAGAGAAACCCTTTACCCCTTCCTATGTGAGGACACAACAGTAAGGTGTCATTGTCATCTATGAGTCAGGAATGAGGCCCTCACCCATGGGACATTGAATCTGCCAGTTCCTGACTCTGGATTTCCCAACTTTCAAAATGATGAGAATGACGTTCTGATTTCTGAGTTATCCAGTCTGTAGTATTTTGTCACCTCAATCCCAGTAGACAAAGACAAACACTAACCTCGATGTACAGAACCACACATGTCAGGGTGTTTGGGAGCCAGACTGTCACACTGGGTTGTTACACTGATAATAGTGTCTGGGGAGCTTGCCTTCCGGGGCAGTACTGGAGCTAACTAACTAGAATCAGGTTGGCAGCTGGTGTGTGCTGGCAGTCTGAGAGTGTGTGGGTAGGAAGGGGACAGTCTGATGTCTTTTCTGGAAACCAGACCATTGTTATAGACTTTACAGTAGTCCAGTCTCCCCTTCCTCTCCCTCGGCTCATGGAGAGTAGGAAATCCTGGGCATTGTGAGGAGTTACTGCCCTCAACGTTTCCTCAAATCTCTTGTTGAAGCTCAAGGCTGTGCTCATGAGCCCTCTACACAGCAGGGCTGTGCCAGTCTCCCTGGGAAGAGGGGACACCTCCTCTAGAAGGGCCCAGGCTGCCTGACAGGAGAGCAAGGCAGAAGCCTGGCTTCTCAGGAAATCCACTGCTGCTGACCAGCCTCAGGACACCTGCCCCTTGCCTTCCTACCTCAGCAAAATGACACAGGCCACATGTGGAGGACCTTCGGAAACATAAATAAATAGCTGACATAGAAGTGTGTGATCCAGGACTGGCCTTTGGGATTCCCTTATGACACATGTCCTGAAGTCTGCACAGGAACTGGAGACCATGGCTCACACAGGGCTCAACTCCAAATGCGTCATTGCATCTGCAGCTCAGCCCAGATCTCATCTTTGCCTTCAGCTGTCTTCTGGGCCTCTCTCTGTTTTCCTGACTTCAGGACTGACATCTGTACTACAGGGATGCCCTTGGAGGGTAGAATCCACCATGTGTGAGGATCTGGGGACCTTGGCAAGCCCCTCCCAGGCCTTGTCCAGTACGGAGGAGCTGAGCGACTAGAGAAGCTGAGCCAATGTTTAGCAAGGTAAACTAGAAGCAGGGGAGGGCTGTGATGAATTGTTTCAACCCCTTCAGAACTGTGACTGACAGATGTGAAGCCTAGCTAGGTCTCACTCTTGTTCTCCAAGCCCTGCCTATCCAGATGCTTCTGATGGTCAAGGCTGGAGAAAGGGACAAAACATCAGAGCCATAGATAAGACAGCAGCAGCAGCAGCAGCAGTACGTTTCATCTCTGAGACAGTCTCATCCTTCTGTGGGGGGGAAATGGCCCAAGCATTTACTCTTCTCTGAATGTTTGCTGAGCTCAACATGCAGGCCCAGTGGGAAACCATGTAATAGAACATTGTCTTCCAAGTTTTGAGTTGTCTCCCCGGACTCCAGAAGGCCAGTGTGGCTGTCTGCCCAGCAAGAGCCCTGCACAGATTTCTGCAGTACCATTACATCCTCACCATTTAGGATCCGCTTGCTTTTCAGCCAGTGGACAAACAGCTCTGACAGAAATGCTTTGTTGTGAGAGGGTGCTGAGTTTAGATTAAGGATTCCAGGTTATAGTCTCCTAGCACAGTGTCTCAGCAATTTCTCATTGGCCAAGAGAGATGAGTAATGTCTTCTCTGCTTGCTATGGGCACAAACGAAACAGAAGGTACCGAATTGGTTTGAACAGGGACAAAATGAAGTAATTATGGAATAGTTACAATGTCAGGTGTTCTCTGAAGCCTACAGGTAGCTGCAATGGTCATCTTTATAGGACCATTGAGCAGCGGGTCACCATCCAGGATCTGTGATATCTTTGTCACTTAGGAGCTCAATGTTGGAGGATGGCTTAGATTTGTTTGGTTGGACGTTTTAACATAAAAATGTTAAAATACAAATCCTAGTATACAGTGCTGAGAATAATCTAATAATCATTCTCAGGGCCTATCCCTCCTGATGAACTTACCCTCAAGTTCAGAAGCCTTGGGTCTCAGAGTTTGCAGCGAGGGCAGCCTAGACTCCCAGCCTCTTTTCCCAGAGAAGCTATCCTTGTTTGTTGGGTAGTCAATTCTGAACTTACTCCCTGAGGAGTTTTCCCAGCTGGGAAGACTGTGAGAGCTCCTGGGGCCAGAGACAGCTTTGAAGTCTCTGGTTCTATCCCCACACAGGGTAAGATTGGCTGCAGCATCTCTTTGTTTGGGCATAGACACCTTTCCTGTGGGACGTATCAGTAAGTGGTTTAATCTCAGAGCTGGCACATGGTCGAGCTGTCACAGCTGCAGCTGCCTTGACCATGCACCCCCACACCCCAATTAGGAGTTTTCCAGCCACTTAACTCCACCATGGGCTAGGAGCCAAAATTAACAGTCTCTTGTGGGTCCTAAGAGCTCTCTTCCTACCTCACTGCTCTAGCTGACTGCCACTCAGCAGGGAAGGTGGGAGTGGGAGATGAGAGACCCCAAGCACTTCCTCCCCTGACTTTACCTCCCTCATCACAAGAGCAGCATGTCCCTCCAGGATTCTTCCTGGAGCACTAGATGACAAGAGTTTCTGGTTGGCATTTATGCAGGGTTACCCAGCATAGAGGAACATCAGCCGCAGGATGCCGCAGACAGCAAGACTCAGCTAAGAGTCGAAATACCCGAGGCTACTTCCCAGCCCAGCCTCATCCAGGGGCCAGTGGCTATACGCCCAGGCCTTGGATTTGAACACCATTGGTCCTAAGTACAGGCTTTAGTAGTTACTGTCTGGCTTTAGGCAAGGTAGTTATTACCCTTTCTGAGCCTTGGTATTACTGTCTGAAAAAATGAATAAAATAATGCACTGTGCCCACCATGTTGTTGGATGAGGACTTAATGAGTGTGGTAATAAAAGCATGGTAAACAGTAGGTGCTTACTAAGTGAAGTTATCATCATTGTTCAGCCGGTCTGTGTTTAGCAGCTTCCTATCATTGTAGCAAACACCTGAGGTAACAATCGTGACTTAAAAATGGGTTTAATTTGACTCCCACTTTGGGCGGTTTCAGTCCAGGTCAGTGGGCCCTGGGCTCTCTGGCTGAAGAGCTCAGGCAGAGCCTTTTAACATAGAGCAGGTTCCCCAGGAAGGAAAGTGCCCTGGGAAAAATTATTAGACTATCCTCATGGCTCAAGGTAGACTGTTCTGGAAGGCATGGATGGAAACAAAACTCCCACCCCATGATCAAAGGTGAAGAAAAGGATAAAGGAACAGGGACCCCCACATCCTCTTGAAAAAGAGGACCAAATAGTTCATGGTGACAAAGTGCCGAGACAAACAACTTGTAGAGGGGAGAGGTTTATTTTGGCTCATGCTGTCAGAGATCTCAGCTCTGGGCACATGAGCTGAATGCCGTGTGGGGACAGCTGGTGAAGGAAATGCTCCCCTCAGGGTGGCAGGGAGACAGAGACAGGCTAGAGGGAAGCAGGGTCCCAACAATCCCTTCAAGGGTGTCTCTTGATGCACTTACCTTGAAGGTAGTATTTGTTTCTATCTGGGAAGACCCAAGCATTCAATCCACGGCACACAGTGATCTTGGAGGTGTAAGGAATGTGATATGGTCCTGTACTGAAGGGAGCACGGAGGGAGACAAGGCCTCTGTGTCACAAGCACAAAATACAAAGGACAAGTGTCAAAATGGGATGTGGGAGATGCTACATGGTCCATGTAGAGGCAAGCAGGGGAAAGGAACACCAGGGCTGTGTCTGGATAAGCAGGTGAGTCTGAGGGGGTCTATGGATCAGAGAGAGAGAGAGAGAGAGAGAGACAGAGGCAGAGGCAGAGACAGAGACAGAGACAGAGACAGAGAGACAAAGACAGAGACAGAGACAGAGAGAGACAGAGAGAGACAGAGAGACAGAGACAGAGACAGAGAGAGAAGCCTGATATCATAGGAAGGGGTGTACATGCTTTGTACTCTCAGGGACCTGAAAGTCACCCTTGTGCCTAGAGAGGGCTGGGTGGCTGGGGGCAGAATCAGCTTATATAAGACCTTGTGCACATACCTAGAAGTTAGGTCCCACAGTAGATACTTGGTCAATACTTCAACTGAACTAAAGGATGGCACCAGTTCTGAAGGATTTTAAGACAAAGGGTCCCTCTAGATAACATGGAGAGGGGATGCACAAGTGGATTCATTCCAGAGGCTTGATCCAGGGTGGGGGGACAAGACTTCCAGTTCTATGGAGAGGCAGAACACAGTGAAGGTACGGCTGGTCTACCAGATGGGGAAAGAAGGGAAGTGGAGTAGTTCCATGTAGTGAGGATGCAGCAAGCAGATATGACCAGGTCAGGAACATCCAGAAAAGACACAAACTAAAAAAGAGGGATACCCTCTGTTGTAGAATTCCTGAGAGTCAAAGGTCAACTTCAATTCCTTTCCCAGGGATCCTTCAGCCCTCAGATTTACCCTGGGCCAGGCTCTAGGCAGAGAGCTGGGAGTAAGGTAGGGCAATAGGTCCTTCCTTTCTGCACAAGGCTCTCATAGGCCTACAGCAGGGTCAAGATGAAGGCACAGGAGAACTCCGCAACCCTGTGGAGCCAAAGTCACCACTAAAATCCTTGTGCTGCTACATGAGATGCAGCTTTGGCTCTGTCACTCCCAGATCCTCAGAGGAGAGCTCTGACAGGCAAATCCATTCTAGCAAAACCCTCTCTAAGGTCAAGAGTTAGTAACACATTCTGTAAAGAGGCCCAAGGTGAGGATGAAGGAGGTGGAGGGGTGGATGGGTCTCTTGTCCTCCAGCTGCTCCCCTGTGAGGATAGCAACTTGTGTGAATTCAAAACAGGAACTCAGACAGTACAGTGCTACACTTGAGCCCCCAGCCTTCAAACAGGGACTTCTGCTTAGCAGTTCCTGGGGTTCCTAGATCTCCTATTCCCAGGAGACAGCAGGGGTGAGGGGAACTGGATGCACCAATCCTTCCTCCAGATTGGCAAGTGCAAAAACATCCGTCAAGGTAGGCTGTGAACCCAAGCCTTGGTCTCAGTACCAGGAGCCAGCATATGGCCTCCACTTTTCCAGCAACCAAGCATGTGGTTGTGAATAGACAGGAGAGCCGGGACCCAGCAGTGGGCCAAAAGGCTGGCAACAAACAGAAGGATGAGCCCCCAATAATCTAGAACTGGGAAGAGTGGACTGCCAGGCAGAAGGAACCAGTTTGCTTGGCTTTTTCCTCTTTCACCCTCCAGGTCACTGACGTATTTTGGTTTCATAGAGCCGCCCAGGCAGAGTCCCAAGATGGAGTCCCAGTAATCCAGGATGGACCAGTTCTTCCTTGTAAACATCTGTGGTTCTTGATGTTCTACCAGAAATGATGGCCTCCTTTGAGAGTAAAATTGTAAAGCAGAGACCCTATTTGATACTACAAACCCTTGTTCACTCACTCACTCACTCTTTCATTCAATCAATCAATCATCCATCAATCAATGTATTCTTAGTCAATACCTACATGTGCCTGGCCTTGGGTTAGCCTCTGGCTATAGTACACAGATGCCTCAGTACTCTTCAGGAAACTTATATAGTCACTGAATGATGGCTATGCATCTGTCTCGGAGCTGGGCAACAGGGAGTCCCAGCCTGTTGAATGCTTTCACTTTCAGGAGCTTCCATGCCAGGTTAGAGAGGCCCTAGTGAGATGTGATCCACTGCTGGCATAGGTCTCCAAAGACAGTGCCAGAGACACCTATAGAAGCCTCTATATGCTAAAAAAGAGTGGTTCCCCTCATTCCCCCTGAATACCCTCTCTTTTTCTATTACTCTTTGCACTAAGACCGTTATCCTAATGTCTAATGCTGACCCTCTTTAGCAGCAAGAATTTTAAATGTTATGAACTCATGTATTCAGTGTGGGTGTGTTCATGCCCCAGTGCATGACTGACAGACAGAGGACTGCTTGCAGAAGTTTGTTCTGTCCTTCTACTGTGAAGGTCTTAGAGACTGAACAAAGGTTGTCAGACTTGGCATTTATACACCGAGTCTTCTTACTGTCCTTCCAGCTGCAGTTTATTCTTAACTTTTTTATGTGCATGAATGTCTTGTCTCTGTGTGTGTATGTGTGTGTACCATGTGTGTGCCTGGTACCCATGGAGAAAATGGCACTGGATCCCTAGGAACTGGACATACAGATGGTTACATCCAACACATGGGTTCTAGGGACTGAACCCTGGTCCTCTTTTGAACAGCAAATGATCTCAACCTCTGAGTCATTCTTCAGTCCCCATAGTTGTAATTTTTAAATAACACCATACTCATTTTAGTTGCAATGGCCATTTTCTCTAGAAACTTCCATTCATGTGCTTGCTATAAAGGAAGATGGTTGAAGGCTGGATGGGGTTCTGTGGATGTGACCCCACTGAGTCATGGATTCAACCAATGGGGTCATACATTTACATACCCGGTCTTCATTTCTCCATGGGGAATAATGACATCTACTATATGCAACAAGGTATTCTGAAAATCTCTTTTATTATGTGCTTCGTGCATACCATGCTCTGGACAAAGGGTTTTGTACTTGTTATCCCTCCATTAAGCTTAGAAAGACTGTCAGCTTGCCCAAAGCTATGTGGGTAGAAAATAGCAAGGTCCAGATTTGAACTCAAGCTAAGTCCAAGAACTGCCCAGCACTGGCTAGCCCCAAAGCATTTCATAGATTTATGAGGGAAGTGCTCACAGCCACACACAACAATGGCCCTTCTCCAAACACAGCCCTGTATGGAAAACACTTCAAGCCACGAGCCCTAAAGCCCTCCTCATCTTACTTCCTTCTGATGAGGATTCCTTCCTCCCCTCGTTCTTCATGTAGGGTGCACAGGAAAGCTGCACTACTGTTGCAAGATCCCTTTATTTTAATAAAAGTTAAATGTCTTCGGTACCGTTTCCATCCACAAACCATCAATATTTCAGGACTATTGCTCAGCCCAGGGTGGCAGAGATAGCCCCCTCCGTGCCTGAGCGGCAGCTTCTAGTTAAAAGTTCACCACAGAAAATTTGATGCTTAATAAATTGGAGCCTTCCCTGTTTTAAATCATTTTTAAACCACGATTGCTGTACAAAATATAATTATTACAAACTGGCCATTTGTAACAGAGAAATCTCATTAAAATGATTCCATGCTGGAAAGGCAAGTGGGAGGGGGAAGTGAGGAGGAGGCAGAGGCAGTGTGGGGAGGAGGGGAGACTGGAGGAGTGGGAGGCTGGGGAAGGGTGGCAGAGGGCTGGGGGTGCTTTTAATTACAGATTGATTATTTCTGGTGATTGAGCGTGGAATATAATCAACTCAACATCTCCAGGCTAGAGCAGTAAGAAGTGGGGACAGGCAGAGGGGCGATGACTGACAGATCTGGATTCTCTTCTATTCTCAGACCAGAGACTGTCAGAGGAAGTAGTTTGGATGAGGTGTAAGTCTGTCTCCCTCCTGCCTGCTCAGATGTCTGGCAGGTCCCTGGCCTAGGGAGGTGGCTGCTATTGATCTGGAGCTATAGAACTGCCTAGTCCTGCTTAGTCCCCCAACAAAGGAGAGACACTAAAGACATTCATGGGGAGGTAGAAGGTGGGGTTCAAATCCTACCTCTAAGCCTCTTCAGCTGGTAACTTAGTGGGATTGTTTGCCCAAAGCACACAAGCCTGAGTTTCCTGATGACTGAAATGTGATGAGTTTTATGCACATGCATGTATGCATACACACATACACGCATGTGTGCGTGCGCACAAACACACACACACACATACACAGAGTTTGTAGACTATGGGATCCTCAGCAAATATAAGCTGTATATATATCATGCCCCTTTGTGCAGAGCTAGTTCTGGGGGGAAAACTGTAGGATTAAAATTCCCTGGCAAAGTAAGAGGTGCAGAAAGCAGCTGCAGTAGCCCGTGGTGAATCTTCTTCCAGAGAGGATGTTTAAGACAAGGCACATTTCTCTCCTAGGAGAGTGTCAGGTCCTGGGGCAGGGGTGAGAGAGCGAGACTGTACTGGGTGCCTGGCCACAGCTGCAGAGAGCACGGGGCTCTGGACATGCACACGAAGTAAGCAGCATCTTGAGTTATGGGGCTCTGGGTGTGCACGTGAAGTAAGCAGCATCTTGGGTTTGCTGGTTTCTCATTTTTCCACACTGGGGATGGAGCCCAGGATCTCACACGTGCTAGACAAATGTCGCACTACTGAGCAATCCTCAAATCCCATATTAGAGTTTTCACTCTCTGGCCCAATCCAGAACTCTCCAGCAAGTGCCAGGAATGTCAGCCAGGACCATTTCTCACGTGTATGGGAGGCGATGGAGGGAATTTGCTCAAGCGTGGCTGGGCATGGTGGCACATGCCTTTAATCCCCACATTCAGGAGAATGATGTAGGTGCATCTCTTGAGTTCAAGGATGGACTGGTTTACATAATGAGTTCCAGGCCACCCAGGGCAACACAATGAGACCCTACCTCAAATGAAACAAACCTCCAAGAACCTAGAACTCCACGGACATACCTTTCTCCCAGGTCATGCCCTCCAGCCTATTTGTCTCTGCATCCAGCACAACCAACAGTTCCTGTTTCTTCTCTTTCTCATCTTGCACAGCTCGGGGCACTCCTATGAGGTTCTGGTCTCTGTTGGCCCTAAAGAATACCTAATGGGAACAGCTCCTGGCTCACAGTATGATGCCATCCCAAGGGCATCCTCTGCAGCTTCAGGTCCTAGTTACAGACTCAGTCAACTCACATGGGGTCCCATGTGTATACACATCTGTCCTCTAGAAGTTTCCTGAAAGCAAAGACTGTTTCCTTGACTTTTCCCTGTGTCTGTCCTACACATAGCAAAAACAACATTCAGGGAGCAAAGATCTCCCCCACCCTACACACTCTCCCACCAGCCATTGTTATCACACACTGAGCAAAGGACCATCATATCTAACTGTGGGAATGTAGGTCACAGTCTCTTTCTGGGGCTCAGCTTCCTCTTCCATAACTTGGATATAATAGCAAGAGCTGTTCTATTTCTAGAAGACACATTGGCATGACGGGATCCTCAGGATGACATCACCATGACCCTGAGTCATGATGGCTCTGAGTCTTGCCTGAGGGGAAAGGACGTCTTCCTTGTTAGTGCTCTTGCCTCTAACTTCTTCTGTCTCTTCTTACAGACAGGAAGAGGTACTTGGATGCTTGCCTAAAGTGAGCCTTCATCCCACACTCGAAGCATTTTGCTGTGATTGGCCAGCCAGCTCAGCCCCCTGCAGGGTTGGCTGGTTCAGGGTGGGTGCTACGGGTGGGTGGACACCAGGAGCCCAGAGAGGTGACACCTGTGTACATGCTCACAGGACTGTGGGTGGATGGCCAGGGCCACCTCCCTTCTCTCCTCCCAAATAGCTGTGCAGCAGTGGGGGTCGGGGGGCAGTGGGGACAGGCCAGTCATGTGGCTGGAGGTGGGAGTGCCTGAGGGTTGCCAGGGAAACCATGGTTGCGGGAGCCCCCAGCCATTCGCCTCTTTGCCATGGAGACAGTAAGATGTAGGCAGCAGGGGTAAGAGAACAGGTGGCCCCCACCACGGGCTCTGGGAGACCACAATGCAGCCTTGGCCTTTTCCTAGGGGAGGGAGCAGTCTTGGGATCAATTTTCCGATTACAATCCCGTGTTCAAATGTCAATTCCTTCCTTCCTGCTTGTGAGCTTTTCCCTCTATTTCATCAATCCGTCCCCCTCCTCCCTTGTTCCAGGCTTACATTTCATGTCGGCACAACACCGGTCTTTGAAGAATGAAATTTGGCAGCAACTGGGGGCCTGGTATGACCTCATAGTGTCTGGCATTTTCGGAAAAGATGTCTTGTAGATCGAAGGAGGGAGGCTTAGGGTGAGAGGGTTAGAAACAGGAGCAGGGCGTCTAAATGCACCGTGGGCATGCTGCCCAGTGTGGTGTGTGGGTACTCCTGATCTGACCCCGGGCTCTTTACCAATCTGACCATCAGTGTGAGCCAACCAGCAGTTTCCTGAAAACTCTTCAAACTTCTGTCACTGCCTACCCCTTTCTTTCCAGCCCCTCTACTGGTACAGGGAGGGAACTGGTTAAACAAGGAGAGCAGCATGACCTTGCAGGTGTAGGACAGTCCCCCTCAGTGTCACAGTGCCTGAGACAAAATGCCATGGTTAACCTTCTCCATAACTCAAGCTCTGGGGACCCAGGCTCATGAAATGGGGGTGAGGGGTGGGTTTCAAAATGCCTACCCGGGCTGCAGCATGTGGAATGGTCCCTTCCCAGACTCTCCTCTTTGCCTTTGGCCCTGGCCTCACACTTACTTTCCAGGCTCTATGCTGCTGCTGCTGCTGCTGCTGCTGCTGCTGCTGCTGCTGCTGCTGCTGCTGCATACAGGCTGGAGCCTGTCTCTTTTCATTGACTTGAAAGGAAAAGAGGGATGCTGAGGTGAGAAGGAAGGAGTCTACAGGGAGATGGAAGTTGGGCAGCATGCACCTTTAATGCCAACACTTGAGAGACAGAGACAGATGGATTTCCATGAGTTCCAAGACAGCCAGGCTACATAGAGAGACCTTGTCTCAAAAAACAAAAACAGAAACAGTCAATGAATGAATGAATGAATGAATGAAAAGTAGAGTATGGAGTTGAGAACAAGAGAGAAAGAGTAACAGAGGGAAGAGAGACCAAAAGCTGTGTGTGTATATGTGTGGGGTTTTTTCTCATGTGTAACTCTAGATTTAACTCTATATGTGGTATGTGTGTGTAAAAGCAGAAGGAGGGCTATCTAGGAGGAGGAAAGAAACCTTGGAGGTTGAGGCTAGAGAAGGGAGAGAGTAGTGGGGGAGGGGTGAGTGTGAACGAAGTATATACATGAATGTGCCATAACAAAATAGAATACTTTGTCACTGACTAGAAAAAGAATAGCAAAACCAAGGATTCCTTGGCTATTTTCTGACAGATAAGCAGAAGACCCAGAGCTAGAGACCCGTAGAACCTTAAGTTCAAAGGATCCAGTCTCAGCTGCTGGCCCATCCACTCACACGCCTCTGTCACCGACCTGCCCCATTCCTGGCTCCTCACTCATCCCACAACCCAGCCTCCTACTCTGGGTTCCAGGTTGTCATCTAGCACAACCTACCCACTCACTGGGCCATCATCATCCATCTGCTTGGTTGTCTGGCTTGTCTCCTGCCTGTTGGATGTTCAAGCCCTGGGCTGTGACAATCATATCTGATCATTAATAATGCAATAATGGAATAGTGACTGGAGAGACACTTGGCTAATCAACTAGCACAGGCTCATTAGTGGCACAGAACAATCACAGCGATGTAATAACAGATCCCAGGAAATTTCAATTAAACCTGGAACTTTGTTAGGGTTTCATTTCATTTTCGGCACAGTGCAGGACGGCATAATTGCAATCAGCTAAAGCCACTGCAAATCTCTTCCAAAGAGCCCCTTCCCCTGGGTTTGCGAAAGAATTAAGCCTAGCTCTTCCTTAGTGCCTGCCCATCTGAATCCGGAGCTGGTTAATGAACTCTTTCTCTACCCAAGACCACAGATCGTCCTGGCTTCTGCCTGCATGATAAGTGATGCTGTAAATTTGTACTTTCTAGAAGCTTCAAGTGCACTGGCCAACTGTACTAACTTCTTTACAGGGGTTGTTACATTTAAACTTCACTACATCATATTGAGATTCTGATTCATAGCATCAGTTTATGTAATTCATCCAGTATCAAAGAAGATACAAAACTGCTTTGGGTTATATATACCTAATAGCGCTGAAATAGTCAGAACACAAAGCCAGACCTGACTAAGTCCAAAGCCCACGATTATTAGCTTATCTTCAGACTCTTCCTTCTTCCCATCTGGCTTCTTTTCTTCTATTCTTGTTTATTTTCATTCCCTCCCCGCTCCCTTCTTCCCCT
>NW_022196906.1:37440683-37441688 GCF_008632895.1 Mastomys coucha | reverse complement strand
CCCCCCCCCCACCTTTTCTTTGTTACTCTTCTCCTCTGGATTGAGCACTGAAAAGACCTTATGGAGAAACTCCGCCAGCCTGGTGGCTCGGGCTGCTTTCGGTCTGTCTGGGCCAGCTGGTGCCCTGAGCAGACCTTGGGTGCAAGCTCCACAGCCAGTCCTACAACATCCAGAGGAAGCTCCACTCCTAGGCACTCTAACAAGCCCAGGATCACAGGACCCCAGAATCACAGGATTCTACAGAGGTAGCTTGACTCTGAGGAGTTCTGACACAATCAGGATCACAGGAAGGACAGGCTCCAAGTAAGATTTAGCGAGGGCAGGTAGCACTAGAGATAACCAGATGGCCGGAGGCAAGCATAAGAATATAAGCAATACAAATCAAGGTTTCTTGGCATCAGCAGAACCCAATTCTCCCACCATAGCAAGTCCTGGACACACCATCACACCAGAAAAGCAAGATTCAGATCTAAAAATCACTTCTCACAATGATGATATAGGACTTTAAGAAGGACATAAATAACTCCCTCAAAGAATACAGGAAAACACAAATAATCAGCTAGAAGCCCTTCAAGAGGAAACACAAAAATCCCTTAAAGAACTAGAGGAAAACACAATCAAACAGGTGAAAGAAATGAGCAAAAACATCCAGGATCTAAAAATGGAAATAGAAACAATAAAGAAATCACAAAGGGAGACAACCCTGGGGGTAGAAAACCTAGGAAAGAGATCAGGAGTCATAGATGCAAGCATCACCAACAGAATACAAGAGATAGAAGAGAGAATCTTAAGGGCAGAAGACACCATAGAAAATATACACAGCAGTCAAAGAAAATGCAAAAAGCAAAAAGCTCCTAACCCAGAACATCCAGGAAATCCAGGACGCAATGAGAAGACCAAACCTAAGGATAAAAGGTATAGAAGAGAGTGAAGACTCCCAACTTAAAGGGCCAATAAATATCTTCAACAAAATTAAAGAAGAAAACTTCCCTAACCTAAAGAAAG
>NW_022196906.1:37418051-37440265 GCF_008632895.1 Mastomys coucha | reverse complement strand
ATTACCAACATATCCTAATTGATTGAAATCCAAAAATATGAGGAATTGGAAATTTGTTGATTGTCATTCAATAGTCTCCCTAATTTGGTAATTGGAGAATAGATTCAATATTGTACAATCCATATACACTTTCAGCTTGTTTGTATGTAACAGTGTTTTTCTGTGTACAACATAATGGTCTTGAAATCTTGCTTCTCCTATCTCAGCCTCTTTATTAGTAGTATTGTTTATTTCATGTTTTTACATTTTATACTATGGTTTTCAGAACATCTTACATATTTCAAAAGTATTTATATACCTAAGGGAGACATAGACAATAAACTTGGGAGGTGACTTATAGGAAAGAGAACAATAAAGAGTGAGACTGAATGCTTTGCTTGAGGTTTGTAACTCTTGTATCAAGTTTGAAGAAGAGGAATTTATAAGTTACTCTTTCTATGAGATGAATGCTTTTACAAATTATCACAGCCCATGAGCCAGATTCTTACCCTCACCTAATGTCTGTGCCACCCTCCAAGCAGAATCATTGTTCATTGAAACAGTTGGTGAATGACTTTATGGATAGACCATCTTAATACAAACACCATTTCTTAAATGAATGTAACCTGTTCTCTGTGGACTGAGAATAAAGTCACTCACTCAAGTCAAATAGCTTTGACCATAGCAGGAAGACTGTATCCGAAAATCATGCCTACAATTCATTTCTTGGTGCAACAGAACTGTCAACTCTCAGCTTAGCTATGATGGAGGTAAAATCCTTTGGTGATGTGAGGTCATTGAAGTACAGTCTTATTACAGTGAAATCCAATGTCTAAAAATTGTTCTTATTTTGGGCTTGTACCACAGTGAGAGCCAAGATTTTAAGCTCTACTAAATACAAAACAAACAAACAAACAAAAAGACTTCATATATTTATGTTCATTAAGAAAATACTAGTAGTGATGTATTATTTTAAAATATACAGTTAATATGTTTGGAGTTATTTAAAATTTATATTGAGAAAAACATATGTATTTTCAGTATTGCTGTAGACAAGCATATACATAAGACTGTTAAATTGATTTTTGTTTTATATCAAACAACTTTTATAATGCTCATTTTTATTGTTGTAATATTTTATAAATATTAAAGAATATGACAAAAAAAGGTATTGTAAATATTGAAGGGAGATCTCTGGGTAAAGTTGGAGTACAAAAGAGAAACAAGAATGTGATGCAATTCTATTTACTTAAAATACATTTTTAAATGTTAACAAATTCAGATAAATTGAAATCATGTAGCTTTTCTCATCATAATGCAATAAAACTTAAATTAAAAAAAAGAAAAAGACCTCACAGATGCTGCAGGGGGATCAGACATCTCATGTTAGGTCCTTGGCCTTCAGTCTACAGCGGACAACTAGAGAGAGTTCTAAAGAAGCACTGGGCTGGGCTGATCTGTAGCTCAGTTGCTAAAGCTCTTGCTGCCGAACCACAAGGACCCAAGTTTGATCCCCCAGAAAGCACATTTAAAAAGCAGGTATGATGGCATGCTCCTGTAATCCCAGTGATGGGGAAAGCTGAGGCAGGCAGATATCTGAGGCTTGCTGGCCAAACAACCTAGCTTCCTTGGCAAGCTTCAGACTAATGAGAGAATCTCAAAAACTAAGGTGAATGGGTCCTCATGTTGAACCCCTGTCAGCAAGTGCACACACATGCACCCACACAAGCATACAAAGAACAGCTAGCCCAACTCTGATTCCTCAAATCGATACCCTTCTCGGAATCCCAGGGGATGAACATGAAAGTTTCTCAAAGCTCTTTTGGCAGTTTTGAAGCCCACTGTCCCATTAATGTGGGTATCCACTTGGAATAGAAAGTGACTCACAGGCTAAAAGCATAGGCTTTGCTGCCGGTCCTGGCTTGAGATTTATGTCACACATGGCAAAGTATGAACCTATCTCAATGTCAGTTTTCTTATCTCCAGCCAGAGAAAAATTGTGTGAGCTTATATCTTCAAAGTGCTCAGCAGAGTGTAAGAGAAAGTCCCCAGAGGATTTCAGTAGAAACTCTAGAATTGACACAGACCTTGACTCAGACACTGGGTCTGTAGCTACCACGTACATGACCTTAATTTCTGGAACCTTATATTCTCACTGACATAAGGGTGATAATTGTGACCAATCAGGCAAGGATTTAAACGTAAGGTCCCAGGGCTGGAGTAAGAGCACTGGGTGCTGGAGGACCTGGGTTCAACTCCCAGCACCCACATAGCAGCTCACAACTGTCTGTAACTATAGTGACAGGGATCTGATGTCCTCTTCTGACCTCCCCAGGCACCAGGTGCATGGTGCACAGACATACATGCATGCAAACACCCATATACATAAAGTAAGATTAAAAAAAAAAAAACCTTTAAGACAATAACAAGAAGAAATTGTTAAAAGTAAGGTTCCCAATGCTCTCACATTCTGCTGCCTGTGTCCAAGCTAAGGGGTCACACATGCAGCAAACCACACATGGGCCCAGGCCTGTGGTGTCCCCACTTCCATTACCCTGCTCAGCCCAGGGTGGCCCTTGTGAGGGTCTCATATGTTTTGATGGTCACTCTTACTTATCCTGAGTCCAGTGTCTCTGAAAGAACAGGACCCATCCTCTGGTGGCCACACCCTGAGGACAACCATCCCCAGCCATGACATAAGGCTTGTGCAGTCTGAAGAGGGATCAGCAGCTTTCCCAGTAGAAAGCAGAGTGGAAGAAAGTGAAGGAAGGGGGTGGGGGGAGGGGGAAGGACGACAGAGCATCCTCTCTCCTCTTTCTTACCCTAGTCCCTCTCAGCTGATCTGTGCCTTGGGTCACTGAGTGCTATTCCCCAACCAGCAGTGTCACCCAGAGAGCAGAACTTCTCCTAGAAGTTGTGCATTTGAATTCTGTCTCTTCCATTTCCACGTGAACTTGGACCTACAACCTTGGAACTCATCAATGAAGGAGGTTGTTGTGAGCCTGCAGAAGCTCGGGCTCTGTTCTTCCTTGCCTTCCTCCTCCTTGGACCAGCAGCCTCTCAGAAGCTGTAAACCCTCCCTCCTCCCTGCCTCCTATGCCTACCTGCTCTGCCTCTCAAGTCAGGACAACCTCACCACCTGCCTGAGATGTGCATAGTTTCAGATACCACAAACATCCAGCCATAATGATGTCTTCTTTAGGCTCAGGCTAGAGCACCTGTGACAAAGGGGGCTATTATTCCTACCGTAAGAAGACCCCAGCTAGAGTGAGTGAATGAAGATTTGATTCAACCCTCAGCCCAGAAGATGCCTGTCTCCAGTCCCCACTAGAGTGGTAACTCTCTCACCAGCACTTAACAGGCAGAGTCGCCTGTCCTTGGTCCCCTCGGCAGCACCCTAAGCTTGATACACCTAAGAGACTGTTTGAAGTGAAAAATCCTGCTGCAATTACCTGTAGAAACAGGCAGAGAGAGCGTGCTGTGAACAGAAAGAGGAATTTATTTATTTGTTCTCTGGGCTCGGCGGCGTTAGTTTCTAAATTGTCCTTCTGTAGATAAAGGCGCCGCTCTAGCCGCCCAGTCCCAGATCTAGGCGGCTGCTCGGCATCCGGTGGATCAAAATAGCCCCCAAACCAGATGGAGACCCAGAGCGCACTAGGAGCCCAGAGCTGGGTCTGAACACTTAGTGCTGTTTAAATAGAGTTGCGAAGCTTTCTTGGGATTTTTCTGGGGCAAGGTGGGTGGGTGGGTACAACAGGGATTTTCCAGGAACAGATAGAAACTGTAGAGAGGAAGGAAGCAGGAAAAGAAAGAAAGTTTTCTCTTGGCTCTCCATAGCCATCTTCTTCCCAGCCTCAGAGGGAGGCACAGTCTCAAAACCTCTACAGGGCAGGAGTTTTCGGGGGACAGAGGTTGAACTTTCAATTAAAAGTGTATTTCTGAGTGAGAACCCTTGCTGGAGCAAGTGTAGGCAGGCCTGCCTCGTGCTGTCAGAACTCTGGGCGAGATCATTGGCTTTTGGGAGCCCCGGCTTCTGGGTCTGAAAATGGGGCTCATGCCATTTTATTCTCAGAGTTTGTTGGTGATTGAGATAAAGAACATGAAGATCTGTGCATGGCATAGGACAGGGATTTAATTTGGGTTCCCATGTCACCTTCAAAGCCAGGGCCTTAGACGTACCAGGCAAGTACTCCACCACTGAGTCATATCCCTAGCTCGCTCTCTGCACAGTCTTGACATCAACTTTAATCTCCTATCTATCCAGACCCTCCTGTCCTACCCCTAGACTGTGGGAGACTTCAAGCTGACAAAGGACAGGTCCTCTAGATAGATGGACTTGTCTATTTTGCCTACCTCTGCACCCCTAGGGCCAACACAATGCCTGGTATTTGAAAATCAGCTGCTGATTGGAGGACTGAATGAATGATGTCATCCACCCCTCTCTGTGACTAGCGGAAAGGGACAGTGTGGCATGACCTCTGACTACTGTTGTTGGCAACTGCTTTGGAACAAGGGAGGAGCCTATTTTGTTGCATCACTAGAACTTTGGGAGAAAAACAGAGGCATTCCCATCTGCTTCCTCAGCCCCAGACTTGTCTGTGTCTCTGATTTAGGCTTCACTCAGAAAAGAGTCCCAGACAGCCTGGCCTGTTTCAGGCTGTTTCCTCTCTGTTCATCTGCTCTCATCAAGAAACCACAGGCCATACATGGTCAAGGGTATCAAATGCACATGGTGCAGGCTGGGTGGGAGAGCCCTCTTCCCACCTGCGTGTCTTTTCTTGTTATCAAGTACCATTGTCCATTGGCCTCTCCTGGGCCCTTGGGAGTGATGATCCTTCAAATCCCCTTGCTGTTCAGAAAGGCAGGCCATTTCTTTCCCCAGAATGTCCTTCTATCTTTGTAAATGTTCAAGTTTCATGTGAGCTAGGGACAATGAGAGAGGGCAAATCAGATGGAAGGCTTGTGGGAACTCAGAGGGAGGCAGTGTTATGTGAGGACTGGGGAACTAAGTGAATGGTTGCTTTCTTCTTCCTCTTCTTCTTCTTCCTCCTCCTCTTCCTCTTCTTTCTCCTCTTCTTCTTCCTCTTCTTCTTCCTCTTCTCTTCCTCTTCCCCTTTTCCTCCTCCTCCTCCTTCTCCTCCTCCTCCTCCTCCTTCTCCTCCTCCTCCTCCTCATTGTTCCCCTCCCTGCTGTTGGAACCACAGATCACTCACCACGAGTGCTGTTCCTCATCTGGGGTTGCCGGAACTAGCCCATCCAGGTGTTCCCTTCCCTGGGCCAACTGCCTGATGGGGCAAATCGAAAGGAAATGGAAAAACCAACAGGCCCAACAGCTGCAAACCTCATTTTCTACTTTGTACTTCAGAGCCCAAATCATCTAAAATTTCTCCAATGAGTCATTTGAAAAACAAGAGCAAAGACATGGGGGGTGGGGACCTAAATGTGACCATTTTCATAGTCTAGGCCCCACTGCCCAGCCCGGCAACTCTCTGCATCAGGCAGGGCATACTCTTTGGAAGTCTAGCCTTGTGTGCCCAATACAGGGTCTATCAGGTCTGATGGGTGACCTGGTGGGATGGTAGGGGGCGGGGAGGGAAGGAGATAGGAGCAGGTGCTACATCCTGTTGGTCATGAAATAGCTGATCCTAGATTGGGCTGCTGTAGTCATGCAAAAGTGACTCCCCACAGCCTGCAAGCGTTTTTGCCCTTTCCACCCACCTAGCCCTGATCCAACACACTGCCAAGACGCCCTGCCCGGCCTCCAATGCACATGTTTATCCTCTGGCCAGTCCCCTAGGGCAGCCAAGACTTAATGAACTGCCGAGTTGCC
Source organism: Mastomys coucha (assembly GCF_008632895.1). NCBI lineage: Eukaryota > Metazoa > Chordata > Mammalia > Rodentia > Muridae > Mastomys > Mastomys coucha. The sequence goes on along the minus strand of NW_022196906.1, from coordinate 37,434,456 downwards.
CAGGCAGCCTTTGATCCTAGCAGTTCAGCAGAGGAAATCGATACCATTAACAGAGAAAACCTGGGTTGTGAAGTGAAGATTGAGGACAGGCCATTTGCCCATGTGACAGCCAGCCCACCTGCTGCTGGTGACACTGAGAGGGCATGCATGGCCAGAGTCTAGACCTCTCTCCAGGGACTGAGCCCTGGTCCTGGAAATGTTGGGAGCAATCAACAAACAGTGCAGTGAACACAGCTGAAGAGGAACTAGGGGAGGAGCTGGACGAGAAGATGGGAAGGGGCCAGCGGGCAGCAAGGAAGTGAGGAGGAGCTGTAGCAAGGATCAGGAGAAAGACCTAGGCATAGGAACAGGAGCGTCATGTGGGCGGGAACCTGGTATGCTGCTTGCTATCCGTTGGGGTAGATCCCATGCAGACAGGCCGGCTCCAGGGAAGCCAGAGAGATCTGAAGAAGGTGGGGATGTCGTAAGCAGCAAGTTGGGGTCCACATAGGGATCCTGTTCAGCCCACAGTTCTGTCGTGTTCAGACTCAGCCCTGTGTCCTTCTCACCTCGAACCTTAGAATGTACCCCGATGACGCATTCTCTCACCATCAAAGGGCTTCCACCCACTGCCAGGACCAGGGTAGCAACTCCATCAATATTTACATAAGCACCAGCTGGTTGTGTTACCCAGCACTGTGTTTTTGTCTTCGGGCACAGCTCCCTTCTCAGCATGGGGGAGTGGGGTAAGACCCACAAACAGCTCCAAATTTCCATTTTATACTGAGCAGTGGGCTGGGGTGTGGCCCCTACTCCACCTGGCCTCTCCACTGGACACTACAGAACTGCAGTCCTGGACCGAAGATATAGCTACAGGCTCCTCCCTTCTGGAACCCTCCTGAGGTCCCAGCACCTGTAGATTGACAGTCACGGGTCTCTTGGTCCCAGGTTAGCCCAGAACCCACATTGAGAAGGAGGGAGTCTGATTGAGTGGCCTGGGCTCTTGTCCTGCTCTGTGCCTCACGGCCAGTCAGTCACTTCCTCTTTGAGTTCCTGGGTTTCCTCATCCATGAGGTATAAGTGGATCATACCTTATAGGGGGCTGTAGAACTCTGGCATCAGATTACATGTGTGGAAATGGCACTGAGGGCCCAGATGCACACAGCTGCTTCTTTCCCACTGACATAAACGGTACACCACAGGAGCCCCATCCCAGGCCTGAGCTGATCCAGTTGCTTCTGACACGGAGGGCTCTTGCGGAACAGGACTGGAAGGAACAGAATGAAGCCACAGGAAGAAGTATCACAGGCACCAGGAAGCACGTGAAACTGTTCAGAGGGCAGTGTTTGTTTGCAAACACCCTTGGTGGTCCCTATTTGAAAAACAAAACAAAAACAAAACACTCTGGGACTGCAAACACCCTTGGCTAGAGGCCGGTATCAAAGCCAGCAAATGAGGTGTAAAGACAGCAACAGACTCCCTTTGTCCTTCTTCAGGACCTAGATGATAGCAGCAGATCCTTAGGTATGTGGGCAGCACATTTCCCCACTCTGAGTCACAATCACAGCCAGGAACACCTAAGAGGAACCCCACCTGGTGCACCTAGTAGGCCAGCTTTCACACCTGGCAGAGAGAGGCAAGGGAGTGCTCAGGTGTGCCACACCCCAGCACCACCACCTGAGCCCACAGTCTGGGTCTATTAGAGATCTCCCTCCCGCCTTCATCATCCCCAGCCGGGCCCCCTGGCTGTCGAGCAGGAACCTTTGAGCCCTGCGGGGGGGGGGGGGGGGGGGGGGGAGGGACAAGGCAGGTGTTTTGATGCCTACAGCCAGAGAACTGTCATTGAAGGGGGCAGATCATGGGTCTGACGTAAGGGAATGATGCCGGCCAAGAGGGTGCATGCCAGTGCGACTTAGCAGAAGCAAGTCCCAGCAGGGCGAGTTGCTCAGCCGTCTGAAGCAAACACCCATGGCCTTCTCCCTGGCTCTGCCCCAGGAACATGCTTCCTGCAGGGTTTTCACTATTGACCCTTCTAAGATCCAGAGCCCAAGCAATGCCCACCGAGCAGCTCCCTGCAGCACACAGGGCACAGGTGTCTTCATGGTGGCAAAGGCGGTCTCCATGCCCCGTTAAAAGGTCTCTCAGCCTCTGTCCAGGGGTGTGGGGTCCTCCTCTGAAGCTGTGTCTAAGGAACGTGCTGGGCAGATCTTGCAGAGAGAAGGCAGGTTTTAAAGGTGTCAGTTTCCCATACTTCACCAGAATCAGGATGAATAGGAGCACAATGGTCACACCAAAGCTAGAAGGATCCTGACGACCATTCGTTCCTCATCTCCGTTCACGAGCCCCAGAGACATGAGCTCATTATTGGTGTGACCTAAAAGGGATTCCCTCGTGTCACTAGCTTCCACCTTGTGAGGGACAGATCTCACGTCCACCTGTCCCTCAGACTCCTAGGATGAATCAGGAAGGACAAACGGATTGGAGGCTAAGATGGATTCTGCAAGACATTTCCAGGAATCAAGATTCCCAGAGGATTGTGAGAGCCCCCTGGGGACAGAGGACTGTGGCGCGCACGCACACACACACACACACACACACACACACACACACACACACACCAAGTACACTGACTTAGCTTCACAAGATAGAATCTCTGCCTGCATGACACACGTCCTGTGAATATGACATTCATAGGTTTTCAGGAATGGTTCTGGTTTACACCTGTTTGTCAGCCCAACTCTGACATTTTCAGAATGAAAGTGTTGCCAGGACAACAGGCATAAACCAGAAATGTCCTGGGAATCCTACAAATCCTCAAGACCTCAGTCTCAGATAAAGAGGCTTCTGCTGCATGTTTCTGACTGGGATACTCAGTCACTCTGATAGGCTGTCACTCTGGGGAGACCCCTGAGCCCACAGGCCAGGCTCTGCTCTGCTCTGGCTCTGACAACTTTGGTCCACAACTTCGCAGTACTTGTTTTACCTCTGATTGCTGCCCCAGCATCTTGTCTTTGCTTTTCCCATCTCTCATGCTCACTATGAGCAACCTGAAGCCAGAGACATATCTTCAACACTACAGGGCACGTAGTAGATATTCAATGAGTATGTATGGAAAGAAAAAGTGCCCTATCCAGAGGACACAGGGGTTAATGCAGCTCCAGCAGGATGATAAAGAAGCCAGCTTAGAAATACAGAAGAGAGCTGTTGTTTCCTGCTAGGCAAGCCTGAGCAGGCATTTTTTGCACACACACACACACACACACACACACACACACACACACACACACACACTCTCTCTCTCTCTCTCCCTGCACACTTCTTTGTAAATGGCACCTGGTGGTTGGCCAGGGAGCTGACATCTTCATGCCTGCAGGTGACAAGCCCAGAGGACAGGGAAGTCTTTGTTTCAGATTCAGGATTGAAGAGCCTATACCCTAAAAAGGGAAGGCAATTCAGGCTCCTGCTAGGAGTGTTCCCCCCTTCCAAGATGCCCCCTCCATGGGCAAGGCACACCCCAGCCAAGGCATTCAGAGTGGATTCCCTGTGCACTCTCACCAGTAGCCTGGGTACCATCACTTGTCACTTGACAATAGAGAAGGATGTTTCTCTATTTTCCAGCTCAGATGAGCTTTCGAAGATGCTATCTGGCTGTGATATAAATCCATTGAGAGAGCCCTGGAGGGAGCCCCTGCAAAGCCCTAAATTGGACACTAAAAACAGATAAAAGCTGATGGTTTAAAGGCTTTATGTGAGCTCCATTTGGGGGGAAGGAGTGAAAACAGGGATTTAGTTTGTCCTCTCCCACCAACACACTCTGGGCAGCTGTAGCTAGAGATTTTAAGTCTTTTGTGTCCCAGCTGCATAGCTTGGAGCAGTCTATTAGCCAGTGCTATAGGGGAGGGCCTCATGTTACAAACATTCTCATGGGGACTGGCTCCACTCCCACTGAACTGTCACTACCCAGTACCCTCACTCTGATGACCAAATGAAGGATCAGTGCTGCGAGACTGCTTTCTGCCAACAGTTGTCTCCAGGATGCCCAGGTCCAGGTAAACGGCCTCTCCTCGCTGAGTAACTCACACCCTCATTCTACTGTATGTGCTACCCAAGAGCCCACCTGATTGGTGGATGTCATGTTGCCTGCCTCGCTGCCACCTTTCTTCCTACCTGTCTTTCGGAGCCACCCCCATATAGTCACAGGAAATTTGATTTGGCATTTGGGAAGACATACCAACATGAAAATTCCAGGAGACAAAGTGTTTATTAGGTAAACATGAGACTCTAAGGCCCCAGAACCCACATAATAAAGCAGTATGTTCCTAGAACTTCAGTGTAGACAGACACAAGAAGGTCCCCTGGAGCCTGCTGAACAGCCAGTCCAGCCAACTCACTGAGACTCTGTCCTCTCAGTGGGTAAAAGTACTTGCTCCCAAGCCAGACAACCTGAATTCAATTCTCAGGATCTATTAGAGTGGAAGGAACAGATCAGCTGCTAAAGGTTATCTTCTGATCTCCACAAACAGGCTGTGGATTTCAATGTCTAAAAAAGGCAGACAGTTGACATCAACCCTTGGTTTACAGGTGCACATGCGCACACATACATAAATGAACACACACAGACACACTTTTTTTTTAAGAACCATACAGTTTGGAAAGTCCCCACTTCTCTTAAAAAAAAATAAAATCCCAAAGTTTAGGTCAATTAATCTTCATCTTGAGTAGACTTGGTCATCAACATTTTCCAAATTGAGCTCATATTTTCCAAGAGCACTGAGTAGCCATAGTTGAATTTAATGGGCTACATTACCAATCCTGCAATTCATTAGAAAAACCAACTCCACCATTTGGTTCAAATTTAAAGCAAACATTTACTAAATATTAAATATTGACCAAGAGATGGAGTTTGCTCAAGACCATTCTCTGGAATTTCCCAGCTGAACAGCCTGGAGCCGTTTGTTGCAAGGGCTTATAAGGACAAACCTATAGGCCACCATACTTTCCCATGAGGTTTTGTTTTCCCATCATTCCACCAAGTTACCTAATTCCTGGGAAGGTGGGGCTTACAGGTTAATTTTGAGGCTGAGGTGAGAGTGCCCATCTTTCTCTAATTCCTTAGCCACCTGTCTTTACCCCCCATTCTTTGTTTTAGACATGAAATAGGAAGCTGTAGGGATGGCCTATGAAGAATGTAAAGTTAAGGATCCATCCTTTTGCTCTCTGTTAAGCAGGGTGAACTTGGCTCAGCTCTCTCTTATCTCTGCTCTCTCTTATTAGGTTTAGTAGGGTATGGAAGCAGTCCACGGGGGCTTTGGGACATGCCACATTTGAGAGGGATGTTGAAAAATCATAAGATCTAACGTCACTTTCATTCATTAGGTGTTATCACAGAGGAGGACAGCAATGTGAGCTGCTTGTTGGGGTCTTCGAGCCCTACACTTACTCAGTAGTGCCTGTGGAGAAGTGGGTCTTCTCACTCACCCACTCATGCTGGCCCAGCAAAGCTGTTAGCTTCTGATAACTCCTCACTGATTGCATTCCCAGAGATGAATGTCGAAAGGCCCCATGTTGGATAGAACTGTCTACAAAGTTGGCTTTACCATGTGGAATCTCTGCTCTTGAAGATTGTCTTGACCCTTCTGGGCTTCTGTTCATCCCACTTGTAAGAAAGAGAAAAGATTAACTGTCATACAAGGTTGTTAAGTGATGTTCAAATGAGACAAGTATGTAGAGTCCCATGCTGTCATGTTTAGGAAGAGTTACTTTTCTCTCTTTCCTTTCTTCTCTCTAGTCTTCTAGACTCCAGATGGTACTTCCTATCCACAGGACCATGACCTATAGCCCCAAGAGATATGCTGACCTGAACAATGTGTCCCAAAGGGTGGGAGGTTGGAGACTTTGCTCTTTTTCCTTAGACAGTCCCTTGGATTACCATAGAGTAGGGCAAGATCCTTCAAGTTTCACCGCTGTGTTCCCAGGAGGTCACATCTCTATGTAGAAGGTTTAGCTTTCTTGACTGGAGCCCTCCCCTAACCTATGGCATTCTCCACGGTCTCCATCCCAACTGGCTTGGCAATAAATTAAACAATAATTTTTTTCAACAAGTACTAACAAGCACCTTCTTGGTGCCAGGAGGTACAGGCCTGAGTGACAAGGCCAGCATGGCCCCTGCTCACACAGCTTCCAAGTCAAGAGTCCAGTGGTGTTTCATCTGACTTGTGTCCGCCACAACACTGATGTGTTTAAACTCTGCCCCAAGTGATGGTGTTAGGAGAGGGAGCCTTTGGGAGGAGACTGCTCTACTAGAACAGGATTAGCATCCTTGTGGAAAGTTGTCCTGGATTGAACATTTCCCCTTTACATCCTGCGGGGAGGGGACAAAGTAATCCAGCATCTTGATTTTAGACTTCAGAATCTACACGATGATGAACAACAATACATTCGTGTTGCTTAAAAGCCACTCAGTCTGTGGCATTCAGAATAACAGCCTTAGTAGGTCAGAACAACAAAAAAAAAGGGTCCCTAGCAGTGGGATTGATGTCTGTGAGTCTCCCATCCCTGATGGGCCATTGGGCACCAGCAGTCTCAGGACTCAGAGGAACTGGGGAGCAGGGTCTCAGGAAGCCATGAGTGTGGCAGGTATGAGTGCCCCCAGACAGCTTGTTTATATAAGCAGAGCTAGCTTATATAGCTCTAGTCAGTGGGCAGGGGAGAAAAAAGGACAAGGAAGGAACTGCTGCAGTGCTGCTGGAGTAAGGGTGGGTGAGGGGAGGCAGGGACCTTCCAAACCTATCTGCTTGATTAGCAGACTGCCAGTCACGTGATTTCTGAGAAGCCAGTTCTTTGTCAAGGAAACAGAAGTTTAACTAGCGTTATTATGGCATGGCCTTTGTCTCTGTGGAGTTAAGTAGGTTCAAGCCTTATTTAGGTAGAGAGCAGCCCCATTCAGACTGAACTCCCTCAGAGACATCTGGGGTATGGGCGATGCTCTACCATCCATCATCTGGCTTGGGAACCCACAGATGTTATATCAGATACCTAAAACTGTGGAATTAGGAATTGTGAGGCCCTTGCCTGCCAAAGCCCACATTGCCATAAGAATACCATAAGCTCAATCATGGAGTGAACTCAGAAAATGGGGTGAGCTCTAGAGGAAATGTGAGTCTTCTCAGAGAATAGCTTAAATGGTCATGAACAGAAAATGTGGGCAGTGAGGGCTACTCTCTAAGGTCCTAGAAATAGAGAATATCTCAGTGGATACTAGAGGAAATGCAATTCTTGTAAAGAAAACGGCAAAGAACTTGCCTGAATTGTGTTCATGTTCTTGTGTTTTGTAGGAGGAAGAACTTATGAGCTATGAAATAGTATGTTTGACTGAAGACATTTCTAAGCAAAGTATTGGAGGCACGGCTTGAATTCTCCTGAATGATTGAGGCAGAATGTGAGACGATAAGAATGATTTAAAGATAGAATGTCTAATCAAAAGGGAAGTAGGTCCTGAGGATTGAGAGAATCCTCAGCCTGTGTTGTAAAAAGGGAGGGGGGGAAGAAAAGAAAAAGGAAAAGAAAAAGAAAGAAACCATGTCAGAGAGAAAATACCCAGGGTATGGTAAAGTGTCCACTCCATGAGAAGAGGAAACTCTATACAAGTGCTACTTGTCATAACCACTGAGGCATGGCCTTGAAGGTATTTTGGAAGATTCTTGGAGTCATTTTTCCAAGGCCCAGAGATCCAGGCCTGCAATCAGAGTGGCTTCCAAGGAGAGGTCATAGATGTTGAAGGGGACTGGATACTTACTGCCCAGGACCACCATCCTCTTCCCTTGGCCGTCCTAAGGTTGGCTCCAGCAGGGCCAGGAGTGGTATAGACATGGTGGCTACCCCTCTGGCAAGCACAGATAGTAGACAAACCTGTACAATCCTGTAGGGCTGTGTGTTTGTCTTGCTGCTGAGGTGATTAAGGGCCACTGGCAAACCTCTCAGGGGAGACAGAATGCAATCCAAGAATCTCTGGCCCAGAACAAAAGGTTCCTTGGGGTTATGGTCTAGCCTGAAAGGCCAAAGTGTTACAGCTCTCCAAAGGGAAGCCCATGCAGGGCAGATAGCCATGGTCTTTCCCGCTACCATAGCAGCAGTAGGAGAGGGTGTTGTGGCAGGGTGGCTAAAAGCCAGAGCCAGAGCCACTAAGTAAGTGGTGGGGAATGAACACAGTGAGTAGTTTTGAGCAGGGGCCACAGGCCTGGCCTTCTGGGCAGATCTGAGGTCCAGCAATGAATGCTTAGGGAGATAAAAAGTCTTCCTCAGAGTGTTACAGCTCAATAAAACAGCCACTCTCAGACAAAACTATTTGTGTACTTTATTTCATGTAGACCTCACAAATATCTTGGGAGTAGGATGGGATCCTGGGGTAAATGCTTCTTATTGGCTCAGAATGAGATGTTAGGTATGCCCTGTTTGCATGGGAAAGGACTTCAGGTGTTGTTCCTACATGACTGATCATCTCGGCCTTCTCAATGGGGTGTCATGGTTACACATCCCAGGATAGGAAGAGCTTAGCAGGGAGCTGGTTCCATGCCTCTCGTTCTCAATTCTGAGAGTCCCCAGGGTTTTGAACCTGCTTCAACCTTTCCAGTTCTCCCGTCTGGTGGCACGGTCCACTTGCTCCATCCACACAGTCCCATCTCTGCCTGTGCAGAGAGTGTGAACTATGCAGAGATAGGTGCATAGCAAGGCCACAGCATACAACCACCCAGAGTCTACGAGATCCATGTGTGGGAAACAGGATATCAAGCCAGAGAGAGCTTTAAAATGTACTCTTGTTTACCCTGCATGTGGTTCAGACTTACTTGGGACCTGTGACCCCTTTCTTTTCTATTTATCTGTCTTGGAATGAAAACAGCCATTCTATGCCTGCTCTTCCATAGAAATTTGGAAGCGAGTAATGTTTGATTTCACAAGTTCACAGCTGGAGAGCAATTTCCCTCAGGATGAATCATACCTTGAGTCTCTTCCATATCTGATTTAGATGGTATTTAGATGGGACTCTGGATTTTAGACTTTGGAGTCAAAGCTGAGATGAGTTAAGACTTATGGGATGCGCTAAATGCCTTTGCATATGAGAGGGATGTGAATTGGACTGGGGGGGGGGATTGGAATAGAAGCCGAGGCCTGATGTTTGTTTCCAGTTCCAAATCTAACCCCCAAAACCATGGTCTTAGGAGATGGGGCCTTTGGGGGAGGCAATTAGGTAATGGGGACAATGATAGTGGGTCATTTCTACACAGAGGAAGAAAGAGAGTACCAACTCACTAAGTGAAGGGGCTGAAGAGATGGCTCTGTTGGTAAAGTGCTGCTGCATGAGCAAGAAGACCTGAGTTCATTGTGCAGAAACGACATAAAGAGGCAGGGATGGTGGCTTGTGCTTGCAATCCTGGCACTGAGGAATCAGAGGCAAGTCGATCCCTGAAGCTCACTGGCTAGCCAGCCTCAGTTAACTAAGCAATGAGCTCCGAGCCAAGGAAAGACCTGTCTCAGAAAAAACGAGGTGGACGACACCTGAGTAACACCTCACCTGAGGTTTTCCTCTGACCTCCATACTCATGTATTATGCACATATACATGTACCTGCATGCACACATACACATATGTATGCACTTGCATGCAATACACATATACCTGCATGCACACACATGTACCTGCATACACACACAGACCTGCATGCATATATACATGGACCTGATGCACACATATGTGCTCCAGCATGCATACACACAAACATAAATAAATCAATGAATTGATAAGCGAAGAAGACTTGCAGAGACTTGGGAATGGGGTTCAGAAAAATCTCCCTGGAGGAGGTGACTGCTAGCCAGAAAATAAGAATAAGTGGGGCTCATCCCTGAGAACTTTGGGGGAAGAAACAGTGTTCTGGGCAAAGGGAACAACACACTTGGCAAAGACCTTGTGACAAAGGACCTCTGACGAACCATTGAGAACTGTTGAGGGGTGGCCAGCAAGAACCACCCCCTCTGGGAAAGATCTGGTCTGAAGGTCTCAACTTGAAATGAGCATTAGACTCACCAGGAAGGACAAGACACCTTTCACCACTAGAATTTCTCATGTTCTACTAGTTTTTTTGGTCTTTGGGGTTGTTTTTGTTTTTGTTCTTTGTTTTTTTTTTGTTTTGTTTTTGTTTTTTTGTTTTGTTTTTGTTTTTTTGGTTTTTTGAGACAGGGTTTATCCATGTAGCCCTGGCTGTCCTGGAACTCACTCTGTAGACCAGGCTGGCCTCGAACCCAGAAATCCGCCTGCCTCTGCCTCCCAAGTGCTGGGATTAAAGGCATGCACCACCACAGCCCAGCTCTGAACTAGTGCCTGAGAATTTCTATTTCTAATGGCTCCCTGGTGATGCCCATCAATAGTTCAATGTTAAATTGCTTATACCACAGTAAGTGGTGAAGACCTTTCCCTAAGATGAGGGTGAAGTGGTGTGTGTGTGTGTGTGTGTGTGTGTGTGTGTGTGTGCATGCACATGCACTCCTATGATTCTCAGCTGAAGTCACAAACAGGCTCTCAGGTTCAGAGAGCTTTCTGCCCTACTTCTAGATATGGCCTTCCCTTGGGAGGGAATTTTCCCTAGGCCTCTTGAATTTGCACAGCTTGCTAATTAATTGTTGGGAACCATCTACTCAAGGATGTTTGTATAGCCAACAGCTTGGGAGACAGAGATGAGTCTCTCCAAAGCAAAGGGAAAGCAGCTAAGTGACTAGTGTTAAAAACATCCCTTTCTGGGGCAAGGGGCAAGAGTCAAGCCAGATTTTTCCCTCTCAAAAGAGATTCAGGTTCCCTGAAGTTCCCTCTAGAAGCACACCTCACTGCATGGGCACATGCATTGTACCTGCCACCTCACCATCTTCCATCCTGCTCTTGGAAGCAGGGCAGGGCAACCTTTTCAACCTTAACCCTCCGGCTGCTCCCTCAGCTATAAGACCTGTGCATTCTGCTAGTATGCATGAAATCATGACGGGCTATCATGTCAGCTTGCAAGTCAGGTAAGACACAGAACCCATCACAGCTAGTCTGTTTCCCTCTGCGGGCCTGTCCTCCAAGCCCCTCCCCTGTGGGACTCCACATCATTCGCACCCAGGCTCTGCATTCACTTGCAGGAGGATTCTCTCTCCACTACTCCCTATTCCCAGGGGGTCAATATTAGAAGCAGCATCTTTCGTGTGACTCCGCTTGGTCTTGGACTTCCACAGATCATTGTGATTATAGGCATGCATTGCTATATTGACCATTCCTAGCCCCACCCGTGGGAATGAAGGCAGAGTCCCATCCTGCCAAGAGGGAAACTGGGGTACACAGGGCAGGATCACCCCTAAGGTCTGTGCCCTTTTCACGGTGATACAGTTTGCTGCTTAACGCTGTGTTTTTAATATGAGCCTGAGCCACGCTTGGCTAGGTAGGTAAGGTTTGATAAAAGATTTAAAATTAAAAAAAAAAAAAAAAGGAGCCTGTAAAGCTAAAGAGAAATGGCAAGGAACTACATTAGCATTCGACCTTACATTTAAACCTCTCCCCACTCAGCTCTCACTTAAGGCAGGGAGAAAGAGGTTCATCATTCACCCCTAAGTGGGGGTGGGGCTGCAGGTAGCAGGTTTTTCTCTTTTAACTGTCTAGGTAAGAAGAAGACTGAGCTGCTCAGGTGGTGGGAGCAAGGGAAAGGGGGAGATGCTGCAGGCTCGCTCCAGGCAGCCCGGTTTGTTTTTGAATTGTAGATTGCTGAGTTTGATTGGAAAGTCAGAAGTCTAGCCAGGCCCCCTGCAGACCTATTTATGTGCAACTGGTCTCTTCTCACAGACGAAACAAACATCAGAGGCTACCCAGCCCGCCTGACAAGCCCTCTGCGTTATCAAAGCAGGTGCCAATGTCAAACTGAACTAGAACAGTTGGAGAGCCCGAGGACCCAGAAGAGCCGCCCGCAGTAGCCCCACCAACCCAGGGTGCTCTCAGAATTCCTCTTCCCACATCCAGCCCCATGAAACTTTTAGCATCTGCCTCTTCCCCTCAATCCTTGGTAAGTCCCATCCCTTCTTTCTCTTCTACCACTTGCCGTTTCATCTCTAACTGATCTAATATTAATGTCCTCGTCATTACAGCATTCGCAGGCAAAGAACGCATTTTGTCCACAGAGAGAGGGAGTTGGGAAATTAATATAATATTTGTTCAGGATTGATTTCAAGCCGTAATCCTTGCTGCCAGAGAGACCCATCTGTTTAAAACTATCAGACACTAATTACCCAGCTCGTGAACACAATAGCAGGATTGAGGAGCTGAGTTCTGATACTCCCCACCACCACCACTGCAATTTAGCATTGTTATTTATTACAGGAGGTTGGGGAGAATCTCTCAGTGAAGAAGACGGATCCCCCATCCTCCTGACTGGCAGAGGCTCCCAGAGGACTCGAGCACAGCGGGAAAGAGGTCTCTGAATTTCTTGATCAAAGAATATGAGGTATTGCATTCATGTGGCTATAAAGGTTGAGCTCATTCCAAATGTTTTCTCTCTCCCCTCCCTGACTCAGTCCAGACTCCCTACCAAATCTGCTCTCTGGTGATACTTAATAAAGATACCGTCCTCCTTGGGGGGAAACAGAGTTGAAAGCGCTGATTCATTCTCCTGCAGTTTCTTTCCTTCATCTTCCCTAAGTAATCAGATGTCAGGCCTGGGCTGTGCTGTCCGTTTCTACCTTTGCTTTCATGATCGACTCCCCCTCCTTTCCTTTCAAATCCAAGACCCAAATCTTTGGATAGTGTTCCAATTTATAGATATCCACTTGTGGTCTCTATTCCTTCCTAATGTCTATTGTGTTGCTTATCATAGGTCTTGTTATCTAAAAGAAAACGAAAGGAAAGAAGAAAGAAAGGAGGGGACAAAAAGAGGAGGGAAGGGATGGGGTGAGGATGGGAGGAATCAGCAGGAGGGGTTTAGCTGATTATGTAGTTCACCTGTTCAAAAGTCTTCAATGGCTCCCCTTGGCCACCAACTAATTGGATATTTCACACCCTCCAAGTTCTAGCCTCAAGGCATTTCCCCCACTGCCCTCTGTCTTCTCATTTTGTAAGCCTATCAGCTGGGTAAAATGAGCTGCTCTTGTCCCTGAACTGGCTGTACACTTCCATCCTTTTCTTCCTCTTTCTCCTCCTCCTCCTCTTTCTCCTCCTCCTCCTCCTTTTCCTCCTCCTCCTCCTCCTCCTCCTCCTCCTCCTCCTCTTCCTCCTCCTCAGTTCATTCTCATCAAATAAAAGGTCTAGCTCTGCTCCTGGGTATCTTCCCTCTTTGACGCCTCTCTGACTCACTAGAGTGTTGTCTTTGGGAGGTACCTCTTAAGTTGCTTCATGTTTTCACATTGGTCCTAGTAATCTTGAAAGCCTGTTGTACTGATGACCAATATTCTGTACTCTTGTTAACAAAACAAACACAGTCCTTTCTCTTATGGAGAATGGCTTGGTGGGAAGACAGACCATAAGTTAACAATTGTAGCATGTATGAGGGCACAAACTGTGGAGGAGAAGTTTAAGGGACTAATGAAATAGAAGAAAATTCTCCTTAGGGCTCATGGTGGATCGTGAGCTCATCTTGTGTCATATCTGAACCATCTCCTAATGAACCAGCTCTGGTTGGGCTAAGGGAGCGTGCATAAGTTGAATGGATTGCTCAGCCTATGATGAGCTCAACAATGACCATTTCCAATAAAGATGATCACAGTCTCCATCCAGTTCCCTCCATAAGATCCATAAAAGCCCAGTAGGCAGAACACTGTAGTCTTCTACCTTCTCCTACTTCCAGTACTGCAGCCCCTCCCACTCATACCTTTCCTTAGACCTATACCTATATACCTATAGACCCTACAGATCTGCCTATAACCCAAATTTATGGAGGCATTTTCTCAATTGAGGTTGCCTCATCTCTGATGACTTTAGCTTGGGTCAAGTTGGCATAAAAGTAGCCAGCACACTCTCCAGGTCCAATTTACACACATACTCATGGATACAGTGTCATCCACTAGAGCAAGACTGACCGACAAAGAGTCACATCTGTGAATAAAATTGACAATCCTTTCCCCAGAAGCCATAAACTGTCAATAGCGCCTTAGCTAGGAGTTGGGGCTCATGAATTAAAATTTTAAGTATGCGATTTTATAACTCACTGCCAAAGTTCTCCCTTTGCCCCATGCCACCCAGGTGTGCTCTCTGTTCTTGTCATTGTAGGTTCTGGAGTGCTTCCTAAAGTTTTATAAAAATGAAAGTGCACAGAACAGATGTACCTTCTAGTCTCTTTTTGTGCAACTTTTCATTTGCCATAATTATTTTGGAATTAATTCACATTGCATATTTCTTAACCATTCATTTTCATTAATGGTAATAGAATATTCCAGAGTACCTATAGTACTATTTATCTATCTAGTCACCGACGAATGGTTATTTCTGCTCTAGAGCTATTAATAACAGAGCTTCTATAAACATCTTTACAAAAGTCTCTTACTTGGTGAAAAGCCATCTATCTTCTCTCTCTCAGATAGATACATATGGCAGAATGACTGGGTCACACATACCATGGTTATAATACTACAATGGGATAGGTACTCTGGTACTGACTGCTTGACACAGAGTCCACGGAGCAAGGGCAAAATTTCCAAGCAGACTTTTCCCTCCTCAAATGACACCCCCCACTTTTGGTCAACTGTCCACAGATTTTCTGATTCTCTAGACTGATTTACAGACTCTGCAAAGTGTTGTGCGTATGGCCATTGGACAAAAGATACGAATTGGGACCAGCCAAAGGAAGGGATACAGGGTCATTACAGGGCATCCCTATCTTCTCTTCCTAGAACTGGGATATATTTCCTGGTGCATCAAAGTAGTTGTCAACCAAGAAACTACACTAGGCTCTGGAATCCAGAATTCTTCCTGGAGCCTTATTATGTAGGCATGATTGATTGAGCCATTGGCCATGGGGCTTATATTACTCTCCAGCTCCTGTGCTCCCAGGGGGGAGGTCAAGTTGTATGATCTGTCTTGGAGTCCCACTTTCTAAACATATATAGGTCTGCAGGGTAAGCAGTCCCCTTGTCAGTCATCTCAATGTGAACTCAGATGTGGTCCAGGGTGCCTGTCAATAACAAAGGGAAATATGAAACATGAATTTGTCATCATTGGAAAATCCCCAAGGCCTAGAAGCTCTCTCCCAGGAAGAATCCTTTATTTCATAGCAAGGCTGTTTATGTGCACTCAACTTTGAATGAATTCATCACAGAGACTAAATTAATTAATGCAAAAAATGACCATTTGATTGGCTACTGCCGAAACCTGACTCTAAGCAAAATGTGGGTTTGTATATAGAAGACAACTATAGTGTCAAAATCTAAAGGAAGAGCTCTAGGTGTCCAGCCTGCCACCAGGGCTGGAGAGAGACCTGTGTCTTCTGTTTGTCGCTGTTTTTGTCTGAAGAAAGTCTTATTTTATCTTATTTTTTTGTTCTTCCTTCTTGACAGGAAACTATTATGATTGAACTACTCTGAGTCATAGCTCACCCCCAATCCTCCACCCTTCCACACAAACAGAGTTCTTAAAGAAGAACTCTAATTAGCTCTTTTAGGATCCTATGCTCAGTTCTTGGAGTAGTCACTGTCCCAAACGAAGGAAGAGGCAACTGCCCAGGCCTTGAGCGCTTAGCTCTCTCTGTGGTGTTCTGTTATGACTGACAATTGAAAGAGAACGATGAATACTAGATGAAGACCAAACACCGTGCTTCGTACCTACACAGTGTGCTAGTTTAGGGAGCAGTGCTCATGAGTATCACCTTGCATAAGTAATTATTCACAGCAGCCTTGCAGGCGGGATGCATTCCACAATGACCTGGGGCTTGGGAAAAACCAAATGTCAGGTAAAAAGTGTTTAAAATGACTAGGATAGAATCTTGGAACAATGAATTTAGGAAAATACATGTCTACTTTGTACTTTGGGGCCCAAGAATAGCTTTTACCCAGGTTTTGTTGTTGTTGTTGTTGTTGTTGTTTTAAAAAAACTTTTATTGAATTATGAGGAGAAAAGTTACATGATTTCAATTTATCTGAATTTGTTAACATTTAAAAACATATTTCAATTAAATATAATTGAATCACATTCTTGTTTCCCTTTTGTACCACTGCTCCTCCCAGAGACCCCCCTTCAATACCTACAATATCTTTTTTGTCATATTCCTTAAAATTTGTAGAATATTATAACAATAAAAATAAGTATTATAAAAGTTGTTTGATATAAAACAACAATCAATTTAACAGTCTATGTAGGTGCTTGTCTACAGCAATAGTGAAAATACATTTTTCTCAATATAAATTTTAACTCCAAACATATTAACTGTATACTT
>NW_022196906.1:37416767-37417090 GCF_008632895.1 Mastomys coucha | reverse complement strand
TGTTGGTAATATTAATTTTCAAATTAATATATTAAGAAAAAGTAATTGTCACTTCCTGTTGTTTTTCTGGTAAAAGGTGGAATTAGGTTTGTGTGGATTTGTTGAAAGAAATTACTTTCTTGCTTCCTCTAGGGTGTAGTTTTACTGCTTATGT
The DNA here is from genome assembly GCF_008632895.1 of Mastomys coucha. Classification (NCBI taxonomy): domain Eukaryota; kingdom Metazoa; phylum Chordata; class Mammalia; order Rodentia; family Muridae; genus Mastomys; species Mastomys coucha. The sequence goes on along the minus strand of NW_022196906.1, from coordinate 37,416,936 downwards.
TGATGTTTTCCATCTATTATCCTTTGTAGAGCTGGATTTGTGGAAAGATACTGTATAAATTTTGTTTTGTCATGGAATATCTTGTTTTCTCCATCTGTGGAAATTGAGAGTTTTGCTGGGTATAGTAGTCTGAGCTGGCATTTGTGTTCTTGTAGGGTCTGTATGACAT
>NW_022196906.1:37390441-37415946 GCF_008632895.1 Mastomys coucha | reverse complement strand
TAACCCAGACAGACCGGAAGGAACTGGAGTCACTGGGTTGGTGGAGTTCCTGTGTGCCTGGTCCCGCTTTTCCCAGTTCCTCCCAGTGTTGGGACAGATGTTGGTTCCTGCTCACCTCTGATCCTGGGTGTGTCAGAGTGCCTGAGAGTGGAGATTCCTCTGGGTGTTGTTGTGGAGAGCGGTCGAGCAGGAGAGGCATTCGCCATGACAAGATGACGCCTACTTCCGCTGTAACTCCTGGTAAACAACTGTTTGAGCATGTGCATAGAGAACTGTTTGCGCATGTGCGTAGAATGAAAAGATGCCGAGTCACGGCCCATCCCGGGGCATCACGTGGGGTGATGAGCGAACAGCCAATCATGGGTGGACATGCTGCGCTGTGGGCGGACTCGCTGCACTGTGGTGTATATAAGCAGTGCTGATTATTGGCTCGGCCCTTTTTTCCTCTGGAGGAGGCAATAAACGTTGCTGCAGAAGGATCCTAGTGTCCGCGTGTCTTCTTGCTGGCGAGACGACTGCGCAGGCTACATGTTGTGGGACTGGCTGCGGAGCTTGGGCCCAAGGTCTGCTCTGAACCCCAGCCCAGACAGACTGGAAGGAACCCGAGTCACTCGGCTGGTAGAGTTCCTGTGTGCCAGGTCCTGCTTTTCCCAGTTACTCCCAGTGTTGGGACAGATGTTGGTTCCTGCTTACCTCTGATCCTGGATGTGTCAGAGCACCTGGGAGTGGAGCTTTCTCTGGGTGTTGTGGGACTGGCTGCAGAGCTTGAGCCCAAGGTCTCTGATCCTGGGTGTGCGTTGTTGTTGTATTTAAGCTTAATTTTCTTTGCATTACTTTTGTGTTGGCTTGGGAATGGGTTTCATTTATGGCACATCTTCCTTTCAAACTGTGTGTGTATGTGTGTGTGCATTTGCACACATGCCCAGAGAAGCAAGAAGAGGGGATCAGGTAACCTGAAGCTGGAGTTACAGGGGACTATGAGCCACCTGGTGTAGGTGCAGGGAACTGAACTGAGGGCCGCCAGGAGATCAGCAACTGCCCTTTAGTGCTGAGCTGACTCTCCAAGCCTCAATATGGCCTTATCACAGTACTTCCTCTCCTTCCCTCTTGTTTCTGTTTGTCCCTGTCTCCCTTGACTCCTCTATATGGCCCTCTTTCCCCTCCCTCGGTCTCTCTCTCTCTCTCTCTCTCTCTCTCTCTCTCTCTCTCTCTCTCTCCTCTCATCACCACACACACACACACACTAAAATCTTGGGTCTACATAGGAGAGAAAGATGACTTATTTCATGTAACATAATAATTTTTCCTGTGAGTACCATGATTTATTTTTCTTTATGGCTGAATAAATGTGTGTGTGTGTGTGTGTGTGTGTGTGTGTGTGTACATTTTCTTTAACCAGTTATCTGTTGATGAGCATCTAAGTTGGTTCTTTTTCTTAGTCATTGTGCAGAATGCAGCAATGTACACAGATGAACAAATACCTTTGTGGTAGGACCTAGAGTCCTTTGTGTATACGCTCAGGAGTAGTGTAGCAAGGGCTATGGAGGTTCTATTTTTAGTTTCTGGAGAACCTCCTACACTGATTTCCATAATGACTATAACAGTTTACACTCCCAATAGCAGTGAATAAGGGTTCTTTTGCCCCACATTCTCACCATTGTTCCTCTGTGTGTGTCTCTCTCTGTCTCTGTGTCCCTGTCCCTGTCTCTGTCTCTGTCTCTGTCTCTGTCTCTCTCTCTCTCTCTCTCTCTCTCTCTTTCTCTCTGTCTCTTTGTCAAGCATAGCCATTCTGCCTAGAATTAGATAGAATCTCAAACAGTTTTAGGGCTTGCCATAATTATTGGCATATTCTCAGACTTCTGACTACTAAAGATTTTTGAACATTTATATATATTTATTAGTCATTTGTGGTCCATTGCTTAAGAACTTTCAGTATCTATCATGTTCATTAACACACATATTGACTGGAAGGTTCAGGGTGAGGTGTTAATTTCTGTGGCTCTTTATATGTCCTAGATGTTTACCCCTTACCTCCCCCATCTGAAGCACAAACTATCCACTCACCTATTGATTGTATACCAATAATACGGCAGAGGATTTGACAATCCAAAGGCTCTGTTACTGCTCTTGCTGAGCTATTATTCCAGTGGGGAAAATAGAGAATGACTTTGGTAGTGGTTGAACGAAGAACTGCAGGATGGGGCCTTCTGTCAGAGAAGAGGTCGTCATGAGAGCTGACTGGACATTGCCTGCCCATTCCTTGTTTCAGCTCAGTGTGAGGGGACGCTGAACCCTTCCGCTCTTCACCCTCAGTGCCAGTGTCCCACCGCCAACCCACAAGGAGACATCTGGTTCTTTTTGGATGTAGCGAGCATTTTCACCTCGCTGTGAGAATGATTTACCAGAGCCTTGTGTGGCCTTTCTGGGGACAGACATGAGAACTAACCAAGATCTGTTCCAGCTTTAAATCTTTGAAGCTGTGATGCAAACCAAGCCCCTTGCTGGATCCAGAAACAAAGAGAACATAAAGAGAGCAACATTCCCATTCCACTGGGAAGCTGGCCCAGTCTCCCTGGTAGCCAGGAAACCATGTAATACATCCATGTCAAAAGCAATGACTCCTTGGGGAGATTATCAAATTAAGACCCATCCATCCAAAAGCCTAATGCTATTGATTAAAGAGCAAACACCAACATCCACCCTCCTCTGGCCCCAGAGCTGGATGGATTTATGTTCTCCTTGTCTCTAAATCTTGAATTAGGACATATTCAGGGCATCTGGGAACTCAGGCTCAGACAATAAGCAGTTCTCTCTGTTCTCCTCAGGGAGCATGGAACACACATTGACTCAGTATACACGGAGGCATACCTACTGAGTTCTCTAGGTGGATGGATGTTTCCAGCCTTCCTGAACAGCAGCCAGTACATGAAACGCACATGCTCTAGCATACAAAGTTGACGTATTAATTAAGTTTTCTGTTCCTGTCATAAAGACCATGGCCAAACGTGACTTGGGGAAGAAAGAGTTTATTTAACTTGTATGGTCCTATCTCAGTTCATCATTGACGGAAGCTAAGGAAGGAACGCAAGCAGGGCAGGAACAGAGAGGCAGGAACTGAAGCAGAGGCCATAGAGGAGTGCTGCTTACTGACTTGCTCTTTGTGTCTCACTCAGCTTGCTTTTTTCCAGGACCACCTGCCAGGGGATGGCAGCACCCACAGTGAGCAGGGCCTTTCCACAGCACTCATTAATCAGGAAAATGCCCCATAGACTTGGCTACAGGCCAATCTGATGGAGGCATTCTCTCAACTGAAATCCCCTCTTTCCTGATGACCCCAGCTTGTGCCAGGTTGGCAAAAACCCAACCAGCACAGTTGACCACCCCCGATAACACACACCACTTGACTGAATTAACTGATGATGCATTTTATTAACTTCAAACTCTCCCGCTTGGTGTATGGAAAGAACCCCCATGGAAAGTGATGGAGAGCAACCGGGTAGTCTAGGTCACCATACCAGAATGACCAGCTGGTCCATAACTAGAGCATCAGACGGAGTGGCTGTTGCATACAACAACAAGCTAGTCCACGGCTGTAAAACCAGAAGAGACTGGATGGCTTATAAGAAAAGACAGATCAGCAAGAAAGAAAAAAAAAGACATACAAACTTAATCTGTGATTATCTGACATTATATTTGCCTTTTATTTTTGTAAGAAAATAAAAGCCTAGCAAAGTAGTTAATCCAGGTGTGTCACAGCAGGATTGTTGAAGAGCAGACAGCCATGGAGAGACAGGGCGGGGCGGAGACTGAGCTGAGCACAGTGAACTGGGAGAACCCTGCAAGGCTTGCACATCCCAATCCCTGTGCTCCTTCATCATTGAAGAAATGGGTGCATGTTTCCTTGCAGGGATAGGAGGGGCACCTCTCACACGTTGGTGAATGGTCTGCTTTGGGAAGGAGGTGCAGAAGGCCAAAGTGACTGCCAGTTTCTCATACTCCTGCAGACAATACTCAACATGCCATGGCACCAGCTTTGTCCTGAATCTGTGCTTCACACCCTTCTTCCTCTTTCCTGCTTAAAAGAAAAGTGTGTGTGTGTGTGCGTGTGTGTCCAAAGAGGCCAGAAGACAGTGTAGATTCCTGAATCCCCTGGAGCTGGACTTATAGGTATTTGTAAGCTGTCAGATCAGACATGGGTGCTGGGAACCTGAAATGGGGTCCTCTGGAAAAATAGCAAATGCTCTTACACTGAATCATCTCTTCAGCCTGTACCCTAACTTTCCTTTCCTGTCCTAAGCTGTAGAGTTCCTACAGAGACCCAGTTCCAATGCCATCGCTGTCCAATGCCTTCTTTGAAGTCTCAGGCATGGTCAACATTCATATATGGTCCTTTGTCATCATCTGTGGTATTATCACACAGCATTGTAGACATGTCACAATGCTATACACATGCCATTCTTTCTCTCTCTCTCTCTCTCTCTCTCTCTCTCTCTCTCTCTCTCTGTCTCTCTGTCTCTCTCTGTCTCTCTCTGTCTCTCTCTCTCTCTCTGTCTCTCTCTCTCTCTCTCTCTCTCTACCATGTTTTCATCACCCCAGTTCCCCTCCCCCATACTCTGCACAGTGACTGGTTGAGGCTAGAAAGTCAGAGTGTTTTCAAATGAATAATTGAGGAAATGGGAGCGTGGGCAGACCAGCACCTTCCCTTGCTTTGAAATCTTTCTGGCATGGAGCAGAGGTCAGAATCTCAGCCTGCTTTACTGTTACCACAGTCGCATCTACCAGTAAACAGTCCCAGGGCTGTGCTTGATCTGAGATACCATTGTCATCCATTACTATGGGGGATTATGTGAGAGGAATGAGCAGAAGCTGGGAAATAGCTCAGCCAGTAATATGCTTGCCAAAACAGCATGAAGACCCAAGTTCAAGTCTCCAAAACCCAAGTTAAGAAGCTGTGCACGAGAGCACACACCTGTAATCCTAGCACTGTGGAGGCAGAGACAGGCAGGTCCTTGAGGCTTACTGGCCAGCCAGGCTAGACAAACCTGACTGCTCCAGGCCAAAGAGAGGCCTTATAATAAATGAATAAATAAATAAATAAATAAATAAATAAATAAATAAATATGAATAAATAAAGACTGATCAAGAAAGATATCTGATGTCATCCTCTGGCCTCCATACATATCAGTGCTCACCCATACATGTATACACACACACACACACACACACACACACACATATACTCACATGTTACACATACACATGTACAGGGCACTCAGGTACACACAGACACATGAAAATTCCTGTAAGACCTGAACTAAATTCCTGAGTCAGATGAATATAATTATGAAACACACAGAGATCCCTTTAGGTGGCTGGCCAGACCAGCTTTGAAGATCAATGGCCCAAAAGAACACATCCAGATCTATCTTTCTAAGGTAAGTTCATCTCAAATGACAGGAAGCAGGATTTAAGCCAGACCAATTCATTCCCCCCCAGAGATCATTTCAAACTGGAGAACATTGAAGATAGATGCTAGGACTTGTTTCTCTGCACTTCTTCAAGGAGCTGACTTCTTCCACACCCACCACCCCTCTTCAATCTGTGCAGTCTGGCTGTGGGCCAGTCCTGCCTGAGGCAAGAGGACAGAAGCTAGGATCTCCATCAACCAGGGAATTGTGGGAATATCATAGCTTTTGGTTGCCAAGATACTGGGCAGACCACCAGGGATGATATGAAGGCTTCTCCAAACCCCCATCTCAGACACAGATGTCTCAGACCCTGTCTTCTGGACACTAGCAGTGGTGAGCTGCCACATGGAGCAGGGCCACTGGGTACCAGTCTTCCATCCCCAGGCTAGAAGACACAGCTAGGTGCAAGAAGCAGCTGCTTCAACAGTGCTGTGGGGCAGCAGGAAAGAGTGGTAGCTTGACACAAAGGAAACGTGCATTCCAACAACAATCACAAGGAGCAAAGCCCCAGAAGATTCTGCAGTAAGGAAAGATGAGCAGCCGGAAGGAAATGAGATGGAAAATAACGATGTCACATATCAGAAATCTGGCCCAGAGGTGGGACAAAAAGGAACTGTGAGACTCTGGAGCAAGGAGACATGTCCCTGAAGGGTTGGCCTTTCCAGAGAGGCCCTAAGCTCCTATAGGTCTAAACCACATAGTCAGGGAGAAAGGCAGTCCAGGTACTGCAGCTGCTTTCAGCAATGGAGGGCTGAATTGTCCAATAGAATCATTCTCTGTAAAGGCAATCTGCAGACCCAGTCACCTCAACAGACAGGGATAAGACAACTTACTCCTAAGTTGCTAAGGGCAACTACTTGATAAGACAAAGGCCTGCCTGGCCACCCTTGCAAACATCTAGCTTGACTTCACAGAAGGTGCTGGTGCCCAGATACACCTGTGCACACTGAACGAAGATGGGTGTCCAGCAAGCCTGGGCCTCCTGACATTCTTCCACTAAATGGTTCTCTTCCATTGAGAGTCTCCTAGGGAGTCAGCCTTGTCTCTATTTAAAAGACAAGAAGAGCAGCTATGACAAGCACTGGGATCCTATGCTGAACCTCTCACCCCTCTAACTTCTTATTACACACACACACTCACACACACATGGACACACACATGCACAGCACATGTGCGAGTGTGCACACATGCGCGTGAGCACACACACAAAGACAGAAACTGCCATCATGTAATTTACTCTTCGATTTCTGCTTTTATCATTCTGCTCCTCCTCCTCTTCCTCTTCCTCCTCCTTTTCCTCCTCCTTCTCCTTCTCCTCCTCCTTCTCCTCCTCCTCTTCCTCCTCCTTCTCCTCTCCCTCCTTCTCCTCTCCCCCTCCTCCTCTTCCTCCTCCTTCTCCTCTCCCCCCTCCTGCTCCTCCTCCTCTTTCTTCTCCTCCTCCTCCTCTTCCACCACCATTGCCTGCTTTCCTCTTAGCTTTATTCTACTGATTGACCCAGCTTCCTGTAGAAGCATCTGCCCCATTGCCTGGATATACCACCACCAAGTGCTGGGCAGAGTCAGTGATCTGCCAGCTGACTGCCAACTGGAAGTCTGAATTCTACCAATGAGACAAGGGTTTCTAGAATAAATAATCACCTTCATAAACCAGCATACTGGGATCCAAGATGTTCATGTTTCCTGCCCAATTCCCCCAGGAAAAAGCTTGAATTGAGGTAGGTCTCAAAAATTTACTTCCAACCCAAGGGACTTCCAAATCTGTACCTGAAGGAAATCGACCTACCGATCCTTCTGGAAAAAATAAGAATTCGTGTGTGTGCCTTTTGGCATAACCCGGGCTGTGGTAGAAGAGGGATGAGATTCCACTTCATGCTTCACATGGTGCAAAGCATGAGTTCATGAGGAGGATCAACCCATTGTGCAGAATTCTGCTCAATAGAAGGCAAGCTGAGGACCAATGGAGACAGCCCTGGGCCTCTTACAGGGAGAACCCTCTTACAAAGAGGCTACAACCAGACAAGGGACTGTCTCTGTTTCTTTTCCTGTTGCTTATGGGAGAAAGAGCTTAACTGGGCTCACAGTTCAAGGGTGCAGGCAGTGAGGGCTTGAAGCAGCTGGTCCCCTGGCATCTGCAGTCAAGAAGAAATGGCCAATGGATGAACAAGGCTTCTTGACTCCTTTTCCCCACTTACCACCAGCCAAGGAATGACACCGCCAATGGTCTATAGGGCTTCCCACCTCAATGAACATGTTCAAGAAAGCTCCCTACAGGCATGCACAGAGGTCTGCCTCCCAGGTGATTTTTAGATTTGTTCAAGTTGACAATTAACACTCACCTCACAAGGACCACGTTTCAGAGATCTCAGCTTAGAACAGGCAGAGAAGACAGCAGGGCTTGGGAGGAATGTGAAAGAAGGCCAAACGGCCTTTAAACCTTTTCATCTCTGCGACCCTGACATTACTACAGATGGGAAAGTTACCCAGAGAATGACATCAGACCGCTAGCAACAATTGCTCTCTAATCACAGCTTCAGAAAGCCTGGAGAGGGTTCCATCCATTATTTCCTTCAACTTCCCATCCCTAGGCAACCCTGGCCAGTACTGTTCATCAACTAAGCCCAGAAGTTTCTACTAGAGCTAACTGGGGTTTTTATAAAGCTGTAACAAGAGGTGGTGGTGAGCCCCAGGGCATGGATGGAGGTGGAGAGGAAGGGATCTTACTGGGGTGGGCATCACACTGAGAAAACATTACAGAAGGACCTACATGTACCTCGGGCCTCGGGATCTCTCCAATGTTCTCTGTGTTGAGGAAAGAGCACTTGGTGCTAGTAAGGGAGTCCTGCTCAGCTGGAAGCCGAGGAACAAGCTCACTCAGTGCTGAGCCGCCTTGCCAGCTGTTGATGAGGACATGCTTTGCAGACCAACGGAACCTATGGCAGGATGAAAGTGGCTCAGTGACGAACGTGCATGCTCATAGCTTCCTGCACTGGTTCTACTTGGAAGGTCCCGTCACATGCACCTTGAGCAAAGAGAAAGGAGGGGATCGCAATGATGACCATGAGGGAAGTTGGGTATCATTCCCCGGTGCTGCTGTTGCTTTGTAACTCCCCTTCGTTCAGGAAGCCTCCTTTCAAAATAACTGTGGAGAGCCGTGTGGTCTAGGCTGTGGTATCTGCTTCCCAGGAGCAGGGAGTCAGTGGGCTCACTGTAAGGCATCTGTGGGACTCACAGCCTGAGCTAGACCTCCTCTAGGGCTTCTATGTGCTAGCTAACACTGGCCAGTACCTGCCTCTGCCATGCCAGCCTCTGATCATTGGAAGGATCTGGTGAGCTTTTCACTCAGCACAGGTGGTTGGCCCGCTGCAGACACAGCCATGGGATCCCAGAGTGAGCAGAGCTAAATTGTCCTCCTGGTGAGGAACAGAGAAGAACTGGGCTGGGGTCCTATTGCAGGGATGTTTGTGGTACTGATTAACTTCCTCTGTCAAGCTCTCTCCATCTTAACTGGTCATGCCAAAATCAGAGTCAGATGTCAGCCCTGGTCCTTGTCACTATGGGTTCATCTCCTCTGATTTCCACACTACACAAATATGTCTGTGTACTCACCTGGTAGATTCTAAGACATCCCCAACCCCAACCCCCAAGGATCCTTCAGAGTGTTATTCAGCCTTTAAATCTGGGCTGGAGATTATAAACCGTTCATGAGAAAAGCAGGCCTGGGACCAAGATAAGTGAGAGAGCCCTCAGTGTACAAAATTCAAAAGGGGGGCATTCTCTTGGGCTCCCGTGGTGGGTCCCTGAGATACAAGCCTCACGAACACTCTTCAAACTTCCTAGCTGGCTCGTTTTCCAGCACTGGCCCCAGGGACCGAAAAGGAAAGAATATTAATTATTGAGGACCACCAAGGTAGAAGCATTCTGATATTTCATTTATCCTCATAGTAGTCCAATAGAATTTGAAGTGACACCCTCATTTATTAAGCAGGAAGAAACCAAGCTTGGGACTGTCGCGTCCCATGTGGATGGTCCCAGAATGAATGAACACCATAGGGCCAGAAGCAAACCCCATACCTTCCTGATATAAGGCCTGCTCATGATGACATCTAATGGCCCTAGAAAGGTGTGTGGTTGCCATGCCAGGCTAGATAAAGGGACATAGAAAAGGTCTGTTGCTACAGAGACAGGAGCTCTGGACAGGAAGGAGGCAGAGGTGAGTGGTGTTCTACAAAGAGCCCCCACCTTCATTTCAGCTGGACCACTGTGACCAGGGCCTTGGTTTCTCTCTCTCTCTCTCTCTCTCTCTCTCTCTCTCTCTCTCTCTCTCTCTCTCTCTCTCTCTCTCTCTCTCTCTCTCTCACCAAGTTCTCTAGCTAGTTCCCAGGCATCATTTGTCAGCATTAGTGTACCTTACATCATCCATCTTACAGAATCAGGAAATCCTCCCTTAGGTCTGCCCTGATCCCTTGGCCTTATATTGCAAACCTCATCCCTCACACCTCAGCCTTGAGAAAGACTACAAGGCCATCCTACCCTGGGCAGACAAACTGCCAAGTTGCACCATGATACTGCTTCTTAGATAGGACCTCAGGCAGCAGGAGCCACTTCTGAAGGCATGTGGCCCCAGGTGTCAGGAGTCACTCTGGTAGTGACCTGGCACAACCTAGATTGTTCTGCACATATTCACTGATAGCTGCATAGCAGAGACCTTTGCCAGCAGCCCTCTGAGGCCTTGATGGTTCTGTGAGCCTAACTCACTCCCCAGTGCCCATTTATTTACATGTTCCCACCTACATCATCACCAAGAATTACAGCCCAGCTGCTCCAGGGACCACACAGGGAACAATAGGACACACAAAAGATGGCAACTGGGGAGAGCAGGTGCCTGGATCGGGCTGTGGGGGAGGGGAAGAGGAGCCCCTGCAGCAGCAGAGCCAGTGGCAGCCGGGGCACCCAGACACGTGCCAGCTTTCCAAAGTGGGTAGGAAAGGATCCAGCCTGGGATGGCTTCCAGGGATGAGATCAGCAGGTGGCCCAGCTTGGAGCCAACCTGTCTTCTCCATGAGAGACCAGAGGCACACCCAGGAAGTGAGATTTAGGAAAGATCTGGCACCTCCCCCAGGTGCCACCTCTCTCATTACCTCAGCCCTGTCCTCAGCCAAATTGTCCTCAAGCAGTAGTCCTCAGCTGACTCCCCTGCTCCCTGTATCACCTGCAGCCACTTTGCCTTCCCAGGTGTACCTCTACCTACCCCGTTCAAGGATAAGCCCCAGTTCCCAGGGCCCTGGTTTGCTCCAGATTCCAGAGTGTCCCCTGCCACTGCCCCCTCTCTTCCATTTCCAGTCTACCACTCCCACCTTTCCATGCTCTGTTCTTTATCTTCAGGCTGCTGATAGATCCCTGAAATCCATTTCAAATGCTGTCCCATCCTCCCCTGTAACCCCTGATCTTGGCCATCTGGGGAGCCATCACTTAATGCTCACCTGTAGTACTGGCCTCACTCTGCCTCCCAAATGAATCTGTAAGCTCTGTAAGGCAGAGACCATTCCGCCCATGCAGCCCTCCATACCCACAACTACTCCAACACACTGACGTCACTAATGAGCGACGGTCATCCTAAGCGATCTGAAACTGTCATTAGACTTCTGACACTACAGAAGGCTCTCTCTCCCCATAACCTTCTTAGAAATAAAGTTCTGCTCCACATCCAGCCCCATTCCACCCTGCTTGGAGTTCATTTTCATTCCCCAGTGAAGATGAGAAGAAATGGATTGACTTCACTGAGCTCATAGCCTTTCCAAGGCTTTAACACCATTATTAAATCACCTTTGAGCCTCCTTTCTTCTTCAGGCTAAATAACCTCAGGTCCTTTCATGTGTCTTCAAAATGTAACTCCCTGCCCTGTAATTAGCTTGGCAACACTTCTGAATTCTCTCCAGAGTCTCCACACCCAGAAAGAAGAAGGGACTTGTAGGAGAAACAGAGAGAACTACACTGAGGGCCTACTATGTGTGGGCATTGCTCTTCCCCACACATATGATTCCTGGCTGCTCCTTACCCCACTGGACAGATGGCAAAGCAGACTCAGTAGGGCTCTCGTGAAGCTGTGGGCAGATAACTTGGGGGAGGTAAGCACTGTCCTAGCTAGGCTATTTGGAAAGCCCAGAAGCAGCTCTGGGCTCCTGCACCTGACACAGTAGCAAGCTCTTACTCCTGAGGATTGTAGCAGCAGCAGCAACAACAAAAATGTATCCAGATATTACTGAATGTCCTCTGGGGGGAGCAGTTAACACCCCCTCAAAATCAGAAACTAAAGGAATTTTCCAACAATCAATCAACTTGTAAGTAACAGAGACTGAACTGAGATCTGTCAGCATCGAAGACTTTCCTCTCTCCTGCCCCCATACAACGGCTTGAGAGTCTCATCTGGGAAAATAACAGGACGATGTCATTATGTTTTCCACTTTTATCACTCCCCACCCCAACATTTAATCTATGCGTGGCTGAGATCGGCTAATAGATTGCTCTGCTCCAGGCTAACCCACTCCTTGTCTACGCACACTGCAGCTGAAAGCCTTGCCTTGGTCCAACAGGATGGCAGGAAATTCCCCCATTCTCCAAATCAGGTTCAGTATCACTAACTTCAGTGCAAGCAGAAGGCATTGGCATCAGATGCCACTCGCTACAGAATGCTTTCTTCTAAACCTAATGGCCACTGCCATCTTCATCAGAGCAGCTGTGACTGCCAACAAAAGACCCTCAAGATCCAGCCCACCGATGCCCTTTCATAGGAGAAAGCAGAGAGGGGTCATCAGACTCTTACCTAAGACTCCCGCCACTCTTTGTTACACCTCCCTCCAGAGGTCTGTATTTCTGCCCCAGCTGCACATGGTCTAGGGCCTTAGGTAACAGAGTACAAATATGGACCATTCGCTGAAGGGAAGACACTATTTAAACAATTATGGAGAAGCTGCCATCCGCGTCCGGCTGAGACGTTTTGGTGTCGTGGCTGTTCAGGGATAACCCGTGCTTCTATAGCCTCTTATTTATGCTCTGTAAGTAAGCCCAATAAACATGTCAGTTTGTTGACTTGAGTGGCATTGTTACCTTGGTTTGTTATTGGTGTCCTATCTGGGAGGAGTAGACTCTTTAAAATAAAAAATCTCCCCAGTAAAAGGTAATGTAGAATCCCCACCCCACCCCTTACCCCGGAACAAAGGTCTAGCTAGGGAACTGTATCTACACATGAGCAGTTCAGTCATCGAACTGGATGAGAGATGCACAGAGCTGTCCCTAAGCAGCTGCCGGGAAGAGCGAACATGGAATCCACCGAGCAGTTGCCAAGCAGGCCCTTGGAGAATTCGGCAGAGACTGCCTTTGGCAACTGTGAAGATGCTGCATAGAGCCAAGCAGATGAATGTCGCGCGCTGCAGGTTATGACGGGGACATGCACACTGATGGGCCTCGGGACGATAGAACCAGGTGTCTGTGTGCTGTGTCTGCTTTCTGCACACTGACTGCCCCGGAGCCACACCTCTCTGAGGAAGGCTTCTGCTCCCGTTTCCCCTCATCTGTTCCAGGTGTCTTGGGTGGGAAACAATGCCAGGTTGGCACATGCTGGATTTTTCCACTTGTTCTCCAGGCATTCATTCAAAGCTCATGCTGTCATCCCTCTCTGACTGGGTCTTTAAGTTCCATGCAAGCCCTGTCTCGGCGTGTTCTCCTCCAGCACCCACTTCCTACTAGCCAATTGATCTGCAGACCTCACCCAGACATATACAACTTCCTATCCAAGTTTTCTTTCCTCGTGCATTCTTTTAGACTGTGTGTTTTGACACTCTAAAGCTAGCCCTGTCTAAGCATTTGAGATGCCACAGACACAAAACAGACCAAAATCTCACCACCTTGCCTCCAGCCCCTGTTCGTGGAGGATGGGGACAACACTGACATCCTGGCTTCTATTCCCATCTACATGCATTGGTCTCATGCATTCCATCTTGAAATTTAAAAATGTCAGCCGTCTCTTCAGTTTTAGGTCATAGCTCACATCCTCCAAGAAGCCTTCCATCTTCAACCCACGCAGGGTAGGTCCTCGGTCCTCACTCTAGACTTCGGTTGTTTTTCCTACATGAGCCATGTGGGTGTTGAGCAGCAAGTTCTACGTTTTATTTCTGGTGGCAAGATCCAGGAGAGCAGGGTTCATTTGTTTAATTCAGAAGCACCTAATACTGTGTATCTGGCACAGAGGAACAGTAACAGCACACAAGAAGAAAGAAAGAAAGTGTTGCATGCTTCTAAAAGCCCAGCCATTGTTCCAGATACTTATTACTAAGTATCAGCTCGCTCCATCCTGCCAACAAGCCTATGGGGTTGATGGGAGCTCATTCAGGAAGTAGAAGTGTGGGGGGAGGTGGTGCTGGCGGTGGTGGTGGCGGTGGTGGCAGTGACTCTGATGGTTTCAGGTACCAGGGGAGCGGAGCAGGTGGTGGCTTTGGAGTAGGACCTGTGCTGGAGTCCTGGCTCCATCACTAACCAGCTGGGCAACCTTGGGCAGTTGGCTCTCTTTCCTTGTTTTCATTCACATTACTGTGAAGTAGGGACAATCACAGCACCTACATTCTCAACGAATCTGACAACATGAGTTAACACACCTGACACAATGTGGCACCAGTTGTTACCAGGATTTTTTTGTTTGATTTTAAATAAACTACACTTCTTTATTTATCCCTGTGTGATATAGGGATGGGTGGGTGTATGTATGTGTATGTGTGAGTGTGTGTGTGTGTGTGTGTGTGTGTGTGTGTGTGTGTATGTATGTGTACATTCCAGTGTTATGATGTATATGTGACACTCAGAGGATAAGCTAGGGGGTTTGGTTCTCACCTTCACCATGTGGGTTCCAGGGGTTGAACTCATATCATCAGGTCTGTCAGCATGCACCTTTACACCGAGTCATCTCACTGACTATTATTCTTGATAGACTCGTGATGATATATGCCCTTCCAAGATCACCCACACTCACTTCCTGCCTCCAGCTCCACCTCCTTCCTTCAAGCACAAGTCAACCTCAGCACATGCATTGAGAAAGCATTCCAGTTTCTACATGTTTGCCTCTCCTCCAGCAAACGAACCCTGAATCAGAGACCCCAGAGACCAGGCAGGGTGAGAAACTCGGCTGGGATGTTGACAGTACATTGAGGACTCAAAGACCAAGTAAATGTAAGAAGTCCCAAGAGGTCACCAAGGCTGGTGACCATCTCTTGTCCACAACTGTGGCAATCAACTGAGTCCTTGCATGTGAATCTGATGTTGCTGTAAACAACAGCAGAAATACACAGAAGCTTCAAACTATGCAGCTCTCCTAGAAGACCCCAATGCTCTCCTAGAAGAGGGGTGTGTGTGGGGTGCATATGTATGTGTATGTGTGAGGTATGTGTGTATGGAGGTGTATGTGTGTATGTGTATATTGTGAGGTGTGTGGGGTGTATATATGCATGTATGTATGATTGTATGCATACATGTATGTGTGTGTATTATGTGTGTTTGTGTGAAGTATATATGTGTGTATATGAGGAGTGCATGTGTATGTATATATGTATGTATGTGTACATATGTATGTATGTGTATGTGTGTATTATATGTGGATATATGTGTGTATGTATTATATGTGTTTATGTGAAGTATATATGTGTGTATATGTGGGGTGCATGTGTGTGTATATGTATGTATGTGTGTATACATGTATTTTATGTGGGATATGTGTGTGTATTGTGAGGTGTGTGTGTGGGTGTATATGTGTGTGTATGTATGTATGATTATATGCATATATGTATGTGCATGTGTGTATTGTATGTGAGATGTGTGTGTATGTATGAGGTGTGTGTGTGAGTGTGTGTGTGTGTGTGTGTGTGTGTGCTGGGTAAGGGCTTATTTTGTATTTCTTTGTGTTTCTTGGCTCCCAGCTCATGACCTTTATTCAATGCATGCATTGCAGGAAAGCTACAATGCCGGCCCCTCCACATTTCTCCTGCCTTTTCAATAGTTAGGATCCACATCCACCTCCTTTTCCTGGGCTTTCATCTCTACAGCCCTCATTTCTGCCTGCAGCAGTGAAGCATCAATTATATACTCCAATTATGCGATTATACATATTTTCACTAATTAGTAATAATTCTTGCTACTCATTCTGTCAGCTCCCACTGGAGGACTTTGGACGGCATTTGAGACAATAACCACATCTTTGTGACCCTGGAAAGAATGTTCTACCATAGCACTCCTGAGACTTAAGGGAAACTGAGGCACTGTGGGATACCATCGCCAAGTCTGTGAAAGAGAAAGCCACTAAATTGAAGATTTGGCTTTGACTCCATAGAATGCTTATTCAAGTGTATGGACATATTGAATGGCAGCATGGCCTGAAGAGAAAAGTAGCTTATCTCAGAGCTAGTACTTTGTGGACATCAAATTAGCTGTCCTTAAGGTTCAGGGTTCCCCTTATTTTTAGTTTTTGTTTGTTTGTGTCACCTACCACACTGCGACCGTCTCTCCTGAGACTCTGCTTACTATGCTGTGAGGAAGGGTTACTTTGTGATCTAAATTAAAGCACCTCTCTTGCACTTCCCTAGTCATGCACCAAAGGCAGCACTCTGTAAGGTGGAGACAATGATCTACAGCAGCTGCGTTTTGCTTTGAAAAGGTAAGTTTACTAAGTCTATAGCAGGCAGAAGTGAAAGAATAAATAGAAATAGAACTATAGAGAAGCAGTGGCTAGGGAGAAAATGCCATCAACTCGGGAGCTTACAAACAGCTGACAAAGCTGAGGAAGTTGAGGCAAGGAGGGGGGAGCTCCAGGTAGACAGTCGCACGTGGAGGGTCCTCTCTAGCCTCTCTCTACAGTGATCGGTTTCCCACGGCTGAACTTTTGGCTTCCAGTTCCTACTGCAGGCCTTTTTATATCATGAGGTAAGTGCTGGTAACCCCTGTTGGAAATCGTCTGCCTCCTAGCTGTTCTCTGTTAGCTGGCTGCTGTTCTTCTCCTTGGCACAGACTTAGGGAGCCAGCTTGCCCAAGGGAGATATTTTAGAGAACACATGACCTAAATATACTGAGTCTGGGACAGGAGGTCCCTCCTGAATCTCAGAGAGCACTTTCGACAAGCTTAAAAACACACAATTTACCAATATAATGTACATAACAGGTGCATAAGAACCAGTCTATCCCACTCAGCTTTTAGAGGTAGAGGCCTGAAACCCAGAGCCTGACAAAGCGATATGTACTCCTGAACATCGGGTCCACTGCTGGCTTTAATCCTCAGAATATTGGGATTCTGCTCCCATTAGAGAGCAGAACAGGGTCTTAAGAGTGACTTGCTAAAGGTCTTACTGACTGTAAGTGGCATGGTTTTGACTAAACCCAGATTCTAGTGCATTCCAGAACCAGCACCTCCCCCGTTGGATAGTGCTGATAGCCCAGCCTGTTGGCAACACAGAAAACTCTAGCGTTTTGATGCATGTGCTGAATCTGAGAGCCCTTGCAAATGAGATAAGCGAGGTGGACACAGAGACTAAGATACTCCATGTAGCAGAGACTTTGCAAAGCCAGATTTTATTTTGATCAGGGCCAGCATTCAGCAGTCCTAGTCGAGGGGGTAGGGGTGGGAGAATCAATCAAAGCAGTTTTCCAACTGATCACACCAGTCAGTTGGTGTGCACCAGACCAGTTTAAGTCAATCATTCATCCAGGTCAGGGGAAAGCCCGGTGCTGGCCGCTGAGTGATGTCTGGATCATGTCTGCACACACAGCTATGGATATATCTTGCAGAATTCAACCCAGCCATCAGAGTGTAGACCACTAGAGCAGCCCTGACTCCTGATGCACGAGCCATAGCAAGCTCAGATAGTCAGGCATGCTGGGACCTCGATGATGAGACAGGATCAGAGCCAATCCGTATTGACTCTGCAGCCAAGGGCAGAGCTGGCTTCAGAGACTTGGGGAGTCCAGGCCAGCTCAGACCTTATGCCCAGGAACAAGCAAACCTAATCCAAGGAGGTGAAGCTGCAGCCTGCTGTTCTATCTATCAGTACTCTGCCTGCCCACAGTTTCTGCTCAGCAGGGTTGCCCACCAGAGCATCAGCCAAGCTCAGTTATCGTCCCACTCACAGGAAGCAGGTCTGAGAACTCTGCCTGTCACTTGCCCTAGCCACTTAGTCCCAGCATTCGAGCTACAGCTCAGAGATCAAGTGTAAGCGTTCTCTCTCTCTCTCTCTCTCTCTCTCTCTCTCTCTCTCTCTGCCATGGCTGATCAGTTCTTTTCATAGAAGTGATTTACTACACTGTGCGCTAATTATCTGCATAATCTTCTATTGCCTCGATTAGAGGTTGAAAGAGTTGGCATTAAAGATGCTATTATGCTCAAAAAGACACACAAATGGTCCATAAGTACATGAAAAGATGTTCAGTGTTGCTAGTCATCAGGGAAATGCAAATGAAGCCACAAGGAGATGCCACTATACACTCATTAGAGTGGTTTCGGTGTGAGAGAATGGAATTGTAAGTGTGGCCAGGGTGTAGAGCCTGTGCTCACCCACAGACTTCATGATAGATGAAAGAACAGACTCCTACAAGTTGCCCTTTGAACTGCACATTTGCACTGCAGACTTGCACGCGTGTGCACACACACACACAAACATTATAACTATAAATAAAATGACTTTTAGAAGAATTAAAATATGTCTACCTAGTACTGCAAAGTATAGAGCACATCAAAACATTTAAGAGTTGATTGCTACTTTGACTCTATAATTGTTAATGGTGAAAATCTTGCCTCTCAAAAACACAAAATGGCAGAAGCACATTTATGGGCCTTGGCCCTTCAGAAGTTGTTGAAAATTCACTTAGTGATTTTTCTTCTTTGGTGAAACTCATGTCAGCAACCTAAAACAACAATTTTAAAAATCAAACACAATCCAATCCAAAGGTGTAATGATTGGATTTGTGCTGAGGGGTGAAGGTACGAAAAGATTTAAAGTCACAGTTTCCCATACGAAAGTCACTACATTTCTGTGAGAGCAGAAGGCTTTGGTGTCCAGTGTAAACACTGCAGTTCACAACACACAGTAGCCTGAGGTCTGGCTGAGGGGCACTGGGCAGTGTTCTGTGATGTTCTGTGGCTTCATCGCCTATGTAGTGTGCATACTCTAAGTCCAGAATCAAGGGTACAGTGAAGTCATAAGAGGCTGAATGAGCAGGTCCTGCCAGGAACACCCCAGAGTCACCTCACACTTGATTTTGAATTAACGTTTAGTTATTACACTTTCAAAAATCTTCTATCTTTGCCCATTTTTTACAGCCTTCACATTCAGTTACATAACTGCAGCTGAGTAGCATCCCACAGATAAAGAAACTATGAGCAAGTCAGACACAATGGCACATGACTTTAAGCTCAGTGCTTGGAAGACAGGGGCAGATAGATGTCAGTGAGTTCCAAGTCAGTCTGGTCTACATGGTCAGTTCCAGGCCAGCCAGAGTTACATAAAGAAACAATTTACTACAGATAGATAGATAGATAGATAGATAGATAGATAGATAGATAGATAGATAGATAGGTAGATAGATAGATAGATAGGTAGATGGTAGATAGACAGGTGGATGAGTGGGTGAATAGATGGGTGGATGGATAGATAGATAGATAGATAGATAGATAGATAGATAGATAGATAAATAGATAGATAGAATAGATGATAGATAGACAAGTGGATGGGTGGGTGAATAGATGGATGGATGGATGAATGGGTGGGTGAGTGAGTAGATAGATGGGTGGATGGATAGATAGATAGATGATAGGTAGGTAGACAGATAGACAGACAGGCAGGCAGGTAAATGGTAAATTGATAGATAGATGATACTAAAAAAAATCACAGCACTCTGGTAGGAGAGGCAGATATCTGTGAGTTTGAGTTCTTGTCTCAAAAAAAGAAAAGAAGGAAGGAAGGAAGGAAACTGTGAATTATGTGGAGACCAGTATATGCATGTTTTAATGACTTTATTTTTAACACTTCAAACTGGAAACAACCCAAATGTGCACCCTCAGCAGATGAATGGGTAAACAGATCCCACTGTAGCTATGTAACCAGTGGAAGATTGTTCTGGAGAATAAAAAAGGAGCAATATTAAGTGTAACACAATGGACAGACCTCCAAAATATAGCAAGTGAAAGGAGACAGACACAAAGGAGAATGCACTGTATGATTCCATTTATCTGAACCTCTAGAAAAGAGAAATCTAATCTCTAGTGGCGAGAAGGCAGATCAGTGATTGCCTGGGACCGGGAGCGATGGGGAGATTGAGGAGAAAGAGTATCAGGGATGCTCGGGGGTGATGGGAAAGTTGGTATCTTGATTGTAGTGCTGGTTTTGTGAGGGCTTCATTCATCAAAACTCACTGAGTTCTCCATGCTTCAAATAGGCTCATAAATTACACCTCAGCAAGATGGGGAGAGGCCATGGGTGAGATCACAAACAGCCTTAACTTTGGATTTAAACAGGGGATTTTACATTAATAGCACTTAAATCCAGCCCAAAATTGAAACAGAAAGAACAAGTGTCAAAATAATGTTCAAAAAGGGACATATGCTCTACACTCAATTCATATGCCTAACATGCACATACACATACATGTGCTCACATACACACACACATACATGTGCTCACAAGTATTCACATAATGTGCTCACATGTACACACACATACAGGTACTGACATGTACCCACATGCATATACTTACATGTACATACAAAGAAGCCATTATAAAGGGCTTTTTCCTGGTGATCCAGAAACACTTGAATATTTCCTCCAAAGTGTTCCTTTAAAAGATGAGCTGTACTTGATAGGCAAAGCAGGCGGATCTCTGTGAGTTCAAGGCCAGCCTGGTCTACAATGTGAGTTCCAGGACAGTCAATGTACATAGTGAGACCCTGCCTCAAACCAAAACCAAAACAAAACAAGTCACTCCTCCCCCGAAAAGGATAGACTATATAGGCTACACATGCCATGGTAACCCATGCCTATAACTTCAAGAATTGGGACCTGAGATGTATGTGAGGATTCTTGTGAGTTCCAGGCCAGCCTGGGCTACATAGCAAGACTGACTTTGGCAAGACAAAACATGATGGATTCTATAACATGATAACATGAAGAGAAAATAAGGCAAGATGTGCATTTTGTCTCCACCAGCTTCACATGTCCTCAAACCTGCTAAGAGTTTAAGTTACCTAGACTGGGCTTGGTGGAAGGTGATTGTAAAGACCAGGGTGAGGTGGGCCACTATGAGATGAGAAGAAATGGCAAGAACTGGACTGGGCTCAGAATCATGCAAGTCCTGTGTCAGAGAAGTACTGAGTGTCAGAGCCAGTCCACCACTGACCTATGGGAATGTAGGGCTGGTACTCCTAGGCATTGAGTTTTGTTTTGTTGTTGTTGTTATTGTTTTGTTTTTTTTGTTTGTTTTGTTTTTTTTTTTACGAATCCAACTTAGACTTTCATGTGAGCTTTCTCAATTTTAGATTTTAGTAACAACAAAAGTTAACAGCAATGACAAAACCACTTTGAAATGAAGTACAGGCCAAACAAAACACATGCCTAGTCAAAGCCATGAGGACTCACCAGGCTGTGGCAGTGCTAGAGAGGAATAGCCCCTGTGTGCAGTGGCCCTGGTGCTGTCTGGGAACTGTGTTCTCTGCTTTAATGATTCAGCTTAGCCTTTCAGTCAAGCATAAACCCTGTATTCTACACCCTCAGAAAGCTATGCCATCCATCCTTGAAATCTCTGGCAAGGGTGAGATCCACCATCCCTTCAGGACTGGCTCTCTTTCCTATCCCTGCTACAGTTTGTCTTAGGCTTCTCTAGGACTCAGCCAAGTGGTTGCACATCCAAGGAAGCTTAACTCATGCCTAGACCCTCTCTATGCTGGATCCCCCTCATCCCTCACCTCAAACTTCTCTTAGCTCAATTCTCTCCCCACTGCACAAACCTCTGCATTTTCCACAAGACTAAGGCCTTTTGAGAGCCAAGCTGTAAATCCAGTAACTATCACACACAGTAGGGACGCCAGCTGGCATGTCCTGATTGAAAGTGAGGCAGAAAGTCCCTTCAGTTCCCTTCAGTACATAGTAAATGTACCTTCCATCTAAGTGACCAGGAAGCCACAGGCTTGGGTTGGATCTGAGCCTGGAGTTCACACAATGTTGGGCATACCTGGTATCACCCCACCTCTCCACTGTGCTTGACTCCCTTGTGGTGCCCAGGTGGTAGCAAGATGTCAGCCAAAGAAAGATGATCCAGGGTAGGTATACATCTCAAGGTTAACCCCTTTGACAAATGAGGAAACAGAGGCAGGAAGGTGTGAAGTAACTTGCTTGGAATACCCACCTGTGAGGCAAAGAATGAGGGTTACATTAAATGTTGTCACTCTCTGCCCCTCATACTGTTCCATTTCTTGGTTAGCTCTAGGTGTGGCCTCTTAGGGGCGGACAAGTTTTGTCTATGGTAAATTACTACCTCCTCCCTGGTGATGGCTTACTGAGAGATGGGGCTGTCAACAGTGGGGATGTCAACAGTGGTAGACAGAGCAGGATGATGTCAACAAAGAATAGCACCATCACCCCTGCCAAGCCCACTACATATATCATTCATTCCCAAAGATATCTAGTAGACAGTGGGGGTCTTTTCAGTTTCAGTGATCTCCCTTGTCTGCTGTCTTCAAAGGCCACGTGTGGAAGAGTCTTATACGTGATCCTGTTGGGGTAGTAGAGACCTGTGTGCCACTGTGGACCTTATGAGATGTGTGTGTGTCTGCAGCAGGTAGTGAGCCAGATGTATTGCTTCTCTGTAGAATTCTCACAGATCTCCAGTAGGCTGTGGGCTCTGCTTCTATCTGTTCCTTGAGTTAATACTGAACCCCATCTCTCAGTAAGCCATAGGCTTTAAGCTTACAACCTGGTCAGTATTCAGCCATGTTCCCAGCCAGCAGATCACTCCATCCCACCTTACTCCCCCGAAAATACTTGGAATAATAACCCAGAGCCATATGAGGAGATGGTCGAGCTCTTTGACTACAAGGGTGTCCTTTTTACAAACAAGGGAACTCATCATGGGGCCTGGAGAGAGTCTGGGGAAGCTGTGTATTTCCAGCCTGTGTGCCTTCACTCAGCTTTCCACCTTTGCAGGCCTCCACATCTCTGATCTCTAGCTGTCATAGATTGCAGGTCACAGGCAGGAAGTGGTTCTCTCAGCAAAGCCTAAAGTAAATGTCATATGTTTGTGAGGGAGCCCATTTCAACCTGTGCTTACTACTTCCAGAGAAACTTGCAAGAAGGTCACTGCTATTTAACAAGGACTCCAGATTTCCATACCAGGGTCTATGCATCCTCAACACCCATCACCACCAATCATCTATCTACCACCCATCACCATCGCTCCTGGGCTCAAAAGAAAGAAAAAGAAAGAAAGAAAGAGAGAAAGAAAGAAAGAAAGAAAGAAAGAAAGAAAGAAAGAAAGAAAGAAAGAAAGGAAGGAAGAAAGAAAGAGAAAAGGAAAGAAGAGAAAAGAAAAGAAAAAAACCAAAGGTGGGATGATCTTGTCTACTGATGGTGGCCATTGGCAATGAGTCAAAGCAACTGGTAAAGCCAAGATGGCCCAGAAAAACACCAATGCACTGCAGTATGCTATATTGCTAAGGAGACTATTCTGATGTTAGGTCTACTTGATGCATTTTTACTTACAGTATCTAACAGTGTATTTATCAGTACTTAACCCCATCCTAGGTCAAGGAGTGCAATGGAGATACAGTGCTCTCATTGGCTGAGCCTGATCATGTGTCCAATTAGAGGTGGAGTCAACATTATCTGAAAGAAACCAGTTAAAGAAAAGAGCATTTTTCAGAGAGAAACTGGGCACTGGATGCCTTGTGTGGGGTAAAGAAGAGATAGTGGCAACCAAACTGCACGAGTCTGCACTTGGATGCTCAACAAGTATTTATTGTGAGATGGGAAAAGTGAGCTGCTTGCCCTCTGAAGTGGGGAAAGAGAAAGCTCTCTGGAAAGAGGAAAACATGGTTTATTTATTTCCTTACTCCATGAAGTCTAAGGCAGCTAACAGTGCTTTGTCCTGAGAAACCAGACTGCATTTAAAATGAATTCTTAAGTGGTCGTGTGTGGAGAATTCTCTCTCAATTATCCATGTCTGGTGTTTAACTGGAGGCTCGAGTCCCCCAGTTCCTTCCCCGGAGGATTCTATTCAGACAGTCCCTTCATTCAACAAACGGGCCCATACTCCAGCTGCCCAGCTCTTGCCAGGGAATACTAGCTCACTTGATAACTGAGCAAGCACACAAAGAAAGCAAACCCAGCTAGGGCTGGTGAGAACCATAGAAACCCTCACCGGGAAAGATGGAACCAGGAGTGATAGGGAAGAGTTAACAGACACGGGTCCTCAGGAGAGTAACTCCCAGGGTTCCACAGCCCCTATGAAGTAGCTAAGGCTGACAACAATTAATTGAACGATTCAAATCAGCAGAGAGGATTCTGAATGATCCCATCACAGAGAACAAATAAATGTTTGTGGTGATGGATCTGCCAATTACCCATCCTGATTATGACACACTGTACACATGGACTGAGATGTCATACTGCACCCCAGAACTAGGTACAAATTACTATGTGTCGTAAAATTGTTTTTAAGCCTCCCAGAATGAGTTTTGGAATTCTCTTCCCAATGTCCCTGGCCACGGGACACTATGGGAGATTATCACACTCTATAATCCGACATAAACTAAAGCTGCCACTGGCCATGACCCTTTTCTATATTGGCATATTCTATGTTCCAGGAAGCAGACCCTGGGGGGATCTTAGATGGGCAGGAATTGAATAGTGGAGTGCTACCAGAGAAGACCAGCCAGGTAGGGACAGTTAACAAGGAGAGGCAGCCCAAAGAGCTGTGATTTCTGGGAGTCCCAGTCCTAGCCTGATTTTATACAGAGCTCTGAAGGGCAAATATCACGTAGAGTTTGGAGTTTCTCCAACCTACCTTAAATCAAGCCCCTTAAAGCAAATGCTTTTCATTCCCTTCCAGTAGTGGTGGGTGCAGTTGAAGGGGCAGGTAGGCTTGCAGAGGGGAAAAAATGGCTCAGCTATTTCCTTTAATGCCAAGCAACCCTAGAAGGTACGGCATGGGATGCTCCCAGAATTTCAGTCAGCTCTAACAATGTCTACCTTGTATTAGCTCAGATCCTACAGTCTGGGGTTCAATTTCCTGAGATTCCCCTGAACCCTCCTTAAGTTGTTTTTGCCTGTGTTTCTACAAGCCCCTGCTCTGTTTCCACTGTTTGCCACAGTGCTCGCAGGACTCGGGGAACCCTCTTAGCAGCTCTCTGTGAAAGACACAGAAAGGGACAGGTGGGACAAGGAATAGAAGGGCACGAGCTTCCATTTCCTCTCTAGACTCAGCACCTTCCAGGAACTCAGCCATCCAGAGGCTCCCTACACTCCAGTACCCTTTTGCATTTATACAAAGCCTGTATCCTGAAGGCATAAACGCCAGCAGATGATGTGTGACTTCTCTGTGCTGAGGTAGAGTCTATGGTGGTCACCATCTGACAAGAGTGGAGTGGGGTTTCCTTTTCTTTCTCTCTTCCTTCCTTTCTTTCTTTCTTTCTTTCTTTCTTTCTTTCCTTCCTTCCTTCCTTCTTTCTTTCTTTCTTTCTTTCTTTCTTTCTTTCTTTCTTTCTTTCTTTCTTTCTCTTTTTCTTTCTTGTCCATCCCCTTGACCTTGGCTACCTCTTCTTTTTTTCTTTTCTTTCCTTATTTTTAAGACTTTTAATTTTATATGTATGAGTGTTTTGCCTGCATATACACCAAGTGAATGCCTGTTGTATACAAAGATCAGAAGAGAACATCCAACTGTGAGCTGCCATGTGGGTACTGGGAATTGAACCCAGGTCCTCTGTAAGAACAAGTATCTTTAAGCACCGAAGATCTCTCCATCTCT